>NC_041338.1:6718259-6913259 GCF_004354835.1 Perca flavescens | reverse complement strand
TGTCATTTTAAAACAATTATGCAATTATGAAAAGAGTTATAGAATATATTTTTACAGTGTGCTGTGTTTAGTTAGGTTGTGTACTACATAGTCTAGGTGTAGAATGAACTAAGATTAAGTAGACAGTAGTGCTGGGCAATATGGAGAAATTCAGATATCGCGATATTTTTGACCAAATACCTCGATATCGATACCACAACGATATTGTAGCGTTGACTATTGGTGCTTTCACAAAATATTTACACAATGAGATTTTTGATAAATAATCATCATAAATAATCAGTAATGTGGATTTAATAACTAAGTGGGTAAAGGCAAATAATAGAACAGTTACAACAGTCTGGTAAGTTCAGAAAATGACATCACTTTACTGTAATGCATCCTGTAAAACCAGGAAAAAACAACACTTATGTCATATCACGATATTACGATATCCGAAATTTAAGACGATATCTAGTCTCGTATCACGATATCGATATACTATCGATATATTGCCCAGCTCTAATAGACAGTCAATTAGTAAAAGAATAACAGTCTGTGTTCTTATGTGTAACAGTTAACAGTATATAATGGTGGAGAGATTTATACGTTCTAATGATTTAAATGAGTGTATCACATGCAATGTTTAACATTCCTACTCTTCTCAATAAATCAATAATCTCTTCTCTTGCTGATGGTTTTGTACTTTGCCCTGTGATTCTTGTCTTGCTAGATTACAAGAGACTACACTTTTCTGGATTACATACTGGGAGGATGCCAGCTCATGTTTACGGTGAGTATAATATTAGCTTGCCTGTTTTTCTGCTTCTGCAATGATGTGGTAATGAAATACATGTTTCAGCATGCCTTGCTCTCGAAAACAGATGGAAAACATTTAGACTCTTTATTTTCATCTCCCGGGGTTATGGTTAGATGGCGATCATTTACATACAGAAAGGAAAAGTGTGATGGCAGACGAAATGAGTGGAGTGGAGAAGAGTATTGGGGTACTGTGAAAACATTGAAATTGTGAAAACAGGAGGGCAGAAAGACAACAGGAAAAAATAGGTAAATACAAGACATGTATTTTTTGAAATGGTGAATCGAAAGTAACTGTGACATTAAGATAGGGGGATGGATAGAGAAAATAGGCAAAGAAAGATGGGTATTTTACCAGAGAGAGGGAGAGGGACAGAAAATTGCCATAGTGTATTCTGGTCTGTTGTTAAGAGAAACTATTGTGTCCCTGGTGATGTCACACCTTTGTGTGTAACTGAGAAAGAGTCCTGTTTTGTAATAGCCAATCACACACACACACACACACACACACACACACACACACACACACACACACACACACACACACACAAACACAGTTTCATTATTTTTTGGGGCGTATTTGTCCAACAAATACAGCTGCCCTGCTGATAAATCTCAGGACTATTCAGACTGGCTCACTGTTACTGTAACACACACTAAACACAAATGTATACACATTCTGAAACCACATGCACATTAAGAAAAATGCATACTACAGCGCATATACAATCAGAGCGTGCACACACACACACACACACACACACACACACACACACACACACACACACACACACAAACACACAGACACTCTGTGCCAGCTATACAAAAGCACATACACAGTGTCCATTTTTTTCTTTTCTTCTTTATCGCAACAACAATTTCCCAGCTTTGTGAACTAGAACAGATGCAGCAGGGTACAGATAATGTAGTCTGTTACATGCTTGATTTTTTGTGATCAAGTGTGTTCTGGGTTCAGACACCTGTGCACCTCCTTGTATTTTACAATGTGATGTTTAGTAAAACAAGTGACTAAATACGTAGGGATCTAACCTGGAAAAAAAGCTTAAATGTATATTACCCTTATGTGGTGTTATATTGGTACTTTGGTTAAATGTGCTGTCATGTGACTTTACAGTTGAAGCAATGTCTCTAACTATGTAGCAATTACAGCATATTAAGAACTGTCCTGTCCAGATTGTTTCGCATGTTTTAGCCCATTCTTTTAATTCCATTTTTAGACAGTTAATATTACCAATTAAGACATGTATTCTGTGTATTATAGGAGAACATAAAATTGAGGGTGCAGAAAGTATAATTTGAGCTGTTGTATATTCTGAATAGCACTGAATCCAGACCCTCATGTCACTGAAACCAACTTAACAATGTGAAATTATAATGGGACTTTTATTTCCACAGTAAGGCAAGGCAAGGCAGCTTTATTTGTATAGCACATTTCAGCAACAGGGCAATTCAGAGTGCTTTAAATAAAACATTAAAGAGCAGTTAGAAAACAATTAAAAACAATTTAAAAACATTAATAAACAAATTAAAAACATTAAAAGACAAGAATAAAATTGATAGTGCAGTATAAGAATAAAAGTTACAGTGCAGTATAAGAAATTAAAGTTAATAAAAAAGATTATTTAAAGAAAAGCAACATCAAAAAGATAGGTCTTTAGCTTAGATTTAAAAGAACTGAGAGTTGCAGCGGACCTACAGATTTTTTAATTATGTTAATGTGGCTTTTAAAATTCAGGTCTGAGTCCATGACTACACCAAGATTTCTGGCTTTGTCTGTTGTTTTTAACATTGTTGTTTGAAGCTGAGCGCTGACTTTCAATCGTTCCTCTTTTGCTCCAAAAACAACCACCTCCGTTTTTTCTTCATTTAATTTAAGAAAGTTCTGGCACATCCAATCATTAATCTGTTCAATGCACATATTTAATTGTTGTATTGGGCTATAGTTCCCTGGCGATAAGGTTATGTAAATTTGTGTGTCATCCGCATAACTATGGTAACTTATTTTGTTGTTTTCCATAATCTGAGCCAGTGGAAGCATGTAGATGTTGAACAGAAGAGGCCCCAGAACTGAGCGTTGGGGAACTCCGCACGTCTTTGTATGCTCAGATGTATAATTACCTATAGACACAAAGTAGTCCCTATTCTTTAAATAGGATTCAAACCACTTTAGTACTGAGCCAGAAAGACCAACCCAGTTTTCCAATCGGTCAAGCAATATGTCATGGTCTACCGTATCAAATAAATTACCATTTAAAGCAATGGAAATCAGAAACATAGGGTATTGGAAGTTTAATTCCAGAATGCTACAAAATAAAGAATATTGCATGAAGGATAATAAATAATTATGATGCAATTGAAAGTGATATTAGTAAATGGGAATTTACTAAATTTAAGATAAGATAATTCACCATACATTTTTGCCATGAAATTAACAGGAAAAAATGGATTGAGGCAGGAGAAAATAACCCTTTGTATTTTAGTTGTTTAGAAAAACATAGACATCAATGAAACTCAATCACAAGCCAATGATAAATGGTCTAGAAAGCAAAAAAGGTATAAAAAAGGAAGTGTTTTCATTTTACTTTAAATTGTACGTAAATCAGATCTTAGAATTGAGGTGTTGGATTCAGTTATTCTGAAGGTAATGTTTTTAACAAATCTCCAGGGTCAGATGGGCTTACGACCAATTTCTATGAGTTCTTTTGGAAAGATGTAAGAAATATGTTATTCAAAGTTTTAAAGTAATTTGCATAACATTAGTATTTTTGTGATTTGTAATATGTGCATTTCACTTATACACCACTGAATTATACATCACTACACTTTGCTAACACAGCCAAACATCAAGCATGTGCAACAACACAAGACATAGCAAGCCAGCTAATATTACTTAGTAGTCCAACAGCACAATGGCCAGCTCGTCATCTTGCAGCCTTTTATTTCGCAAAGCTCGCGCCAACGACCAATCAGTGATTTACTCTTGTCCGATGGCCTCTTGCTCGGCCACTCTCTCCTTTACTCTTCTTAGCTTTCTCCGTCAACATCGTCTTCGTTGTCTTGGACTCTGCCATGATGTCCGTATAGGCTGCTGAACCCCATTCTGTTGCCGGTTCTGGCACGACAACGGCACTGCTTCCTGCCACCATTCCCCAATTTTTGGGGCTAAAGTCAAGTACAAGAGAGTTTTTGCGTGGAGGTGAATTTACTTGTGTTGTTGTGCAGACATGCTGTCAGTGTCAGAGGATTTGTTCTGTTACTCCTGGGGGCATAAAGCTGCTAGATCTTCTCTTAAATGTAGGGCATTGTTAAGGAGCACACCTTAGTTATTTTCACCTTATCTTATTGTTGTAAATGACGCTATAAAGCAAAGAGCACAGGATATTGCCATAGTGACACGTTGAGCTGTTGATGACAATGTTTGCACCATTATGAATGTGATTGAGGTAAATATGTAGTGTGAGCATGAAAAAAGAGCATTTCTCTGAATGTCGCGTTTTTTGTAGAGATGTTCCGATACCGATAACAGTATCGGTATCGGCTCCGATACTGCCTAAAACGCTGGTATCGGTATCGGGAAGTACTGGAGTTTATGCAGCGATCTGATACCACGTAATAAAGCCCTAAAGAAAATCTACATTAAAGTAGTTTATTTATGTTCTTTTTCCGTTATAACTGACTGTCAAACTGGAGAATAAAAGAAAGTTCTGGGGCATTCATTGTTTGTGGTTGTTCATGTTTCTGAGCCAGACAGACAACAAAGATAGAATTTATATCACATCCATACAGGGATAGTAGTATACAGCTGTTAAAACATAATAAAAGATATGACACACTGGTATCGGATCGGTACTCGGTATCGGCGGATACGCAAGTTCAGGTATCGGAATCGGTATCGGGAAGCAAAAAAGTGGTATCGGGCCATCTCTAGTTTTTTGTCTGTGAAGACAACCGACTATATAGTGACTATTATGCAACGTTATTTTTGGATATTCAAATTTGTAATGCAAACAAAAAAATAATTGACCAGTTAAATAGTCAATGTGGATTTACAGCTTAGCAACTGGCAGGCCAGTCAAGCTTTGGATTTCTCCCAATGTTGAAGCAGTGTACATGGTGGTGTAGTAAGAGCGATAGACAACATTTAAAGAGGAGGTGGGTGTCTCTATGTGTTCAAAAACCTGAAAAGCACCATTGTTACTCTCTGCTCCTCACCATGGGGCTTCTCAGGTGCTGCGAGCAAATCACTCCGCCCAATAGGGGTGGGCGATATATATCGTTTACGATAATATCGTCATTGTTGTGTTAACGATGTGCAAATTGACATTATCGAGTATTTAAATTACTTAGAAAAAAACACTTCAAAACTTGTTATTTGTACTCGCTGTGACTATGCAAATCACAACATGTAAATAGGAACATGTTGGCGTTATTTTGTCACTTATTGGGAGCAGTAGGCTAGATGGAGCCGGTTACCTCCAGGATCTGTGCTAAGCTAGGCTAGCGGTGGGTGGGTCAGACAGAGTTATGACACGCACGGAGATGAGAAGGGTATGTATGGACTTATCTAACTCTGGGGGATATGGTGAATAAGACAAAGTCCCAATAAATCAGCATGTTCCTTTAAAGAAACAACTTGTTCACGACTAACACATCCACTGTGTAGTATCCCCACTGTATCGAAGCCGGTTCTGGCTGCTCTGAGTTCAGAGTAACATTTACGCTCTAGTAACCCAAGACAATGTTACCTGGTTAGCATTACATTCACCAAACTCATCAGATAGTCCTCATCCTTAAAGCTTTTTCTCCTTTACCGTTAAAGCGGCTGAACATTAAAATATGACCTGAAGACAGTATTTTTAACAATCAAATATTCATCAAGTATTGGAGCTAACGTTAGCTTTATTAGCTAGTTAGTTAGTTAGCTGATTAAGTTATTTTAGCCAGGAAAATAGTTGGTTGCAAGCGAGTTCGCTTCTAGTCTACCTCATTTTGAAATCATTGACCCACAGAATTTTAAATGGTAAATCTGCCCCGTAAATTTTTGTAAACTGCCTATCTGCCAATTGCATCCAAATTTTAGCTGGACATGATTTAGTATCCCACCAAATTGCTGAATATCTGATGTAGATATGCTCTAATCAGCTCTTGATGGTCAGTTAAAAACCAGAGTGGGAAGTTTTGACTTGTCCAGATGTGCTTTGAATTTTATGGGCATTAGGACTCAGACTATATCCAGCCTGCTCTCTTTTGGATGACTGAGGTGAATGAGAAACACTACCTTCGAGTGCCTCAGTAAAAGGTTGTACAGTGTTGCACAGCTCTCAGCCATGGACATAGTTCAGTGCTCTGTGTGTATCAGTGCTCTGTGTGTATCAGGATGTTGCTAAATAGGCAAACATGCAACATACTGTGGTAAAATAGAAATATTAAACATTTTGATTTTGCAAATGGGTGCTGGTAGTTATTGACTGATGTAAGTGTTTTAATAATTTCCTCACTCAGGCCCTTGCTAGTTTGTAATGAGCATAATTTAACTGCAATGGGAACATTTGCCTTATCTAGTGGTGGTTAGATGAGCAAATTTAAGGTGGAATGGGAACTCTTAAATCCTCCCTGCTCCCTCCTAATCTTTTGCCTTTTGTCACAGACCTGCAGCACTTTCACTGATGCACACACACACACACACACACACACACCTAATTCTGTCTTAACACAGATACTTCCTCTCTCCTGCTTACAAACTCATTTACATACATACATGTGAGCACAAATATATAATATCCTCCTCACACTCCTGCTTTCATACTTACACACTATGACCAATTTACATGTAAACTCCCAAACCATGACACACACACACACACACACACACACACACACACACACACACACACACACACACTCTTCAAACGTGCACTGTCCCTGCTTATGCACACTGACTGATTTAGACATGCACAAGCACACATAATCTCACGTAGACGCTCACATTTTACATACACACACATACAGTGAGTAGCAGCCGTTTGCAAACACACACACGCAAGCAGGCAAGAGCTGTTTTGCAGTGTTCAATCAGACTTAGTATGGCTCTAATCCTAATCTCTAGGAAGGGAAAGTCTCTCCTCACGGCTGTGGGAGCAGGAGGAGAGAGCAACTTTCTCTGTTACACACTTCAACACAAAGAGAGCCTGCTACTGCTGATGGGCTGTTTGTGTAAAGTCTAATTTCAACTGAATTACGCTATTATTCATTTCTTTTGTTTGATATCATTCAGGGCCGTGTAGTGCCCCTTTCCGAGGGGATTCATGTAGAAAACAAACTTTTCATGAATGAGAGCACAGACAAGCATCTTCACAGCTCAAGATGTTGACAGATGATATCAGTTCAGACCGGTACGTAAGAAGTAATTCCACTACTTTTGGCAGTAACTAATAATGTAACTAATTACTTTCTTAAATTAAATAAATGGGCTCAGTATTTGTTACTTTTGTTGTGATCATGAAGCAGACGAACAAAGCCTATTCCCCAAATTGTTTCCAGGTTATGAGCTAACGTCACATGACCTTACGACAAAGTAATGACATGAATCAATCAGCATTAGACTGTCACTGCACACAATGGCCGACTGTGAGAAATTGTGATATGTTTTTAAAATTACAAAATTGCATTATAAAGATATGGGCATTTAGAGGGTCTAATGAAAGATGGTATTGAGTTGCATTATGGGAAATGTAGGATCCATTTCTTTTTTTTACTTGACCCATATCAGAAAATAAAAGTCTGGATATTTCAGCCTCAGATGAATGATTGATTCTTTTTTAATCTGTCTGTTGTGAGTAGCTGGTTTTCACTTATTATTTGATTGCAGTCACTTCTACTTTATTTTTTTGATCAGTGTTAAGCTACTGTCAATCTACTAATTTCTAGCAAATGTTTCACATTAAAAGCCTACCACATAAGGGAGAGATTATGCCTTTTGAGCTACTGTAAGACTGTTAATGTAACCTGTGTATGTAACCATGTAATCTGTTCAGGAAGTGTTGAGTTTCATTAACAGTAAAACACCAATGAAAAACAGAAAGTAGAATTGACTCCAACTAACTAGTGAGTGAGTGAAAAGAACTATGTAAGTATTTCTATTATGGAATGACTATGTTGTTGTACTGACGGAAGTAGTGCTGTGGAAATGTACAATAAATAGCTCGTACCATACTGTTTTTTGAGATAGATACAGACGTCGACAGCAGTGGCTGTTATGTGTTTTCCTTAGAACTTGTCATGAAGGACACAATACACAATTAGGGCTATGTCGTTTTGTTTTAATTGTCATCGCAACATCAAATTGCGCAATAGAGATATCCCATAAGACACTGAGAGATTTTTTTGTGTTAGTTTCAAGAAAATAATAAAATATCAGCAGAATACTGCACTTTAAAATGTAACGGTCATTCTTTATTTTTTAGTGGTGCCTTTTTTTTTTTTCAATTCAATGTTCAGTTTGTTGAATAAAAGAATGTTAGAGATGATTTCCTTTCATTTATTTTAAATTCATGTTGCATTTTAGCAGAATACTAAAAGCAGCAGAACTGAGTACATTTTAATATCTGTTTATTTATCACAAGGAATATCATTATCGCAATATTCAACAACACTATCGCATATTTTCCTCATCGTGCAGCCCTACTATAAATAGACTTTCCTACAGTTAAAGTATGGCAGTGGACAGCAGGTCCTAGTTGTCAGTGGGCAGAGTGAGACATAGTAACTCCAATAGATGCTCACACAGGCTCTCACGCACTCATCCATCCACACTCCCCTCCATCCATCACTCTCTCTCTTAACTGCAAATAAGTCTGTGAGGTCCTGGTGGGAGAATTGGCTGAGAAAACTCCAATGTAAATGTCACTATGTCAATTATTTGACAATAAGTTGCCAGTAGTGGAATCCCATTAATTTTCACAGACGTTTTCTGCCACATTGCTACATGCTGCTCTGTTGCCCCCCTGTTCATCTTAAATCTGTGCTCTTGCTTGTTAAAACTGTGTGTTTGTCATGTTGAGTTTAGTCTACTTGTGTGTTAGCAATTACTAATAGCTTGGGGCAAGGCATAAGTTAGAAACAGAATGGTGTCATCTCCCACTGTCATCAAATTCACAGCCATCAAACTAATAGTGTGTGTCACCTGGAAAGGGCACTGGAGGAAAAATGCTTTAATAGTTTGGGTGCCATCGACTGTCAGTTTGGGCATATATATTTATAGGTTCATAATAAGACAAAATGAATGGATACCAGGGCTGGAAAATGAACATTACTGATATAAACAACCTCCTCTTTAGCAGTGTACAGATTCATGGATTGTATACTATAGGGCTGCAGCTATCGATTATATAGTAATCGAGTAGGCTATTCTACCGATTATTCCACCGATTAATCGAGTAATCGGATAAGAAATACTTTTGTTTTATTGAAGAGCAATAATATGCAATAGTTTGGTTTAATTTTTGGAAAAAGCTAATTTTTTATTGCCTACATGCTTACAATATCATCTCTCAAAAAACTAAACATATTAAGTGCATTTAAGTGCCATATTACATTGTTTTTAAAGAAAACATTTTCTGAAATGCAACAACCTCAAACTAAGTCAAACATTAGATATACCAATTAGAGCCACGATTTACTTAAAATTGTAATGGGTTATAATTACATTTTATTCCCGAAAAGTCGAATTCAGCATGCATGCCCGGTACATTTACAAAGGCAGGCCGTGACATGTGATCCCTGGCTCCTCCTGTCCGCATGTCAAAGTGTCCTTGAGCAAGACACTGAAGCCCAAGTTGCTCCTGATGGGCAGGCCAGCGCCTTGCATGGCAGCTCCGCCATCATCGGTGAATGAATGTATGTGTGAACGGGTGAAAGGAACGGCAAAATTGTAAAGCATTTTGTCCGGTAAGGTAGAAAGGCGCTTTATAAATGTAGTCCATTTACCAATTACACAAAATACACAAAAACTCCTGATTCTGTCACCCTGCATTTCTCTGTGTCCCTCACTCCTGCTGCTCTTTATGCTCGGTCCTCTCTCTACTCACATTCTTTACCTCATTCGCCCAATTTCATTTGCTTTTGCTCGCTCTTCCTGCTTCTCCACTGTCTCTTTCCTCGGTCACTGTCCCCATTGAACCAGAACAATGTTGTTTTATAACACTCCAAACAAAGAGAGAAAGAAGTAGATGCATTAGACTATCTTTAAGCCGATAGGAGGGAGGCGGAGTTTCTGGGTCGGGTTCTTGTCAGCACACAACTGTTATTCACTGCCTGAGGAAAAGCTTGTCACTATTAATTAAAGTGTGTGTGTATGTGTGTGTGTGTGTGTGTGTGTGTGTGTGTGTGTGTGTGTGTGTGTGTGTGTGTGTGTGTGTGTGTAGTTTGGGTACATGTGTTTAAAGCATCTGTGTGTTCATATTTGTATATACTGTATGACAGCGCAGTGTCACTCTGTGGTCTTCTGTGTTAAAAATATGCCTCTGTGTTTTCAGGGACACTCTCATTTAATACACTGATGCATGATGGAGTATATTTCTTAATCTGTCCTCAGATGACAATAATTCCTTGCTTGGTGACCTTAACGTTTTGAAATTACAATGGTTTTAATATGTTGGAAGGTATAAACCCTGTAAATACATTTGTAGAGTAAAGGTCTAAGCTTGTATCACAGAAACATACTGAAGGCCACTAATAATTCATATTTATATGGCATTTGTAAGATTCTTTTCTCTCAACAATTTAAAATGTGATGAAAATAACTGTAGGGCAAAAATACATTATGTTAGATTATTTGTGTCCTGCCCTTCAGGGGGAAAAAAAGATGCATCTTCTTTTAGTGAGAGGCCATTTTTTAGTAGGCCTATCGCTTTATTTTTCTGTTCATATCATGGCACAATATTTTGTGATACAAAAAAACCAACAACATGCATTGTGGAGTTGAAAAGTGAATCACAATATCAACTAAATCATAGCAATTGGCTCTTGAACAAGGTATATGAGAGGTGCATATTTCTCACCTATGTCAATGTTCTCTTACTCTAAGATAACATGTTCCAGCTCAGACACAGGTTTTAAAGTGTAAAGTGCAGGTTAACCACCACAACCAATTAATATGCAAATAAAGTGCTCAATATGTATATATTTAAACATTTCTGTCTTAAAATGCTTTAAAATAACATTTATTGGGGTTAGCATAAGCATTAGCAAAGGTAGCATGTTTTTTACAGTAACTGGGTGATGACGTCATAAGAGGGAGTAGCAACTCATAGCAGGTACATAGACAGGCCAACAACGGGACAATTTTATCAATTTTCGCCATCTTATTCATCACTAAATTCACTTCTGACAACGTTTTAGGCGAGAAATTAACTGTTTAGATTTCGGATATAGGTAGTCTTGCGAAAATCGTTGCTAAATTGACAATTTGCAAGTTTTCGGAGTTGAGAAGCTCTGTAAAGTAACGCGACAACCAGCAGTGCCTGCCCCGGCCGCTGGCTCGTCGCTCGGACAGTCTCGCTCGGACACAACGCTGTAAACCGGAGGTCTCTCAGACCGCTCTCGTAAATAAGATGCTTTTATTTCGCCGTTGATGGATCGTTTGTTTAAATATCACAACGCATGTCCATCATAAGATTAACGGTCAAACCTGTGGTCTTTTCGGAGTTAAACTCAACAAGCACCTGACAATCTCGCTGGCCAGCCGTCTCTCACACACACACACGGCCACACACTCACACACACCGAGCCACAGCCGCAGCAGGCAGAGGAGAGAGTGGGTCACAGAGGCAGCAGTAAAATCAGCCCACTTCGTAGCCACAAACCTCACCCAGGCACGAATCAGCCGTTTGTCCTGGTGGACCCTCTGCCCTGTTTCTGATGTACTCGTACATCCCGCACAAACACAATAGTTTACCATTTTTGTTAGCTAGCTAGGTCTTCAATATAACTGCTAGCATACTAGCCGTTAGACTCTTGGAGTCCCTCTTATGACGTCACACCCCGCCTAGTGGACGGGAGGGGGAGTGCTTAAAACCACTGTAAAAAGTACCAACTTTTCATATTATATTCAGCATTTTGTTATAAAAAAAAATGGTGGGCGGCTCTAATCTTTATATTTAATAAACACATTGCTTAAATTCATGAAAAATTTAACCTGCAATTTACACTTTAACACTTACAGTACCAGCAACTCCAGTTTCTCTTTGTTTCCTTCAGACCTTCACTTAACGTATAATGCCACTAAAAGGCAGAAATAAATACTGTCATTGTTTGCTTTCAGTCAGATTGTTACAAATAGTAAGTGTAAACATTGTATTGTGTTTTATTATGGACCCTCAACAGACATTTGATGTTTTCAGCGACATCTGAGTTATCAAGGTGTTGTTTTTCAAAACTTTGAACATATATCATGTAACCACTTCAACATTCTAAAACCAGAGTTTAGTAAGGCAAAGAGGGCAAATCTGCAGTTTGTGATTGCGAAGGGTTAAAACAGTTAGTTGTAGTTATGTAGTTTAACATAATCATGGTAAGTGACCTTTTAGTAGAGAAACAAAGCTAAACCACCAATGGCTCCAGCCAAGTAATTTTGAGCACCAATGAGAGCGGCATGTGTCACATGAAGAGCTAACATTAAATTCCAAATTCCACATTAAGCGGATGCACAGTAGAGTTAAATAGAATAACATATCAAAAACTCACAGCTTGTGTAGTTGCCAGATGAATCATTTTGCCTTTTAGATTTCTATCCGAGTAACCCGCACCGAAGAAAAACAATAAAACGGGGCTCCTCCTGGGATATTTTTTATTTAATGTCAAAAGAGAGTCAACCATTCCTGTTTGTTCGACTGCTGCTGCTGTCTATATTCACTTTTTTTTTTATTGTAGGTGATTCTGCTGTGTTATACTCAGTGGAGAAGGAATGAAAGGAAACAGCTAACGACCCACAGCAATTACAGTATCTCAGAATATCACTAATGTAAAAGCGCTGCAGGTTTCTAAGATGGCCTCTAATCTGTCACTTCTCTTTATTTCCATAGGTTGGTATAGACTTCACAGCATCTAATGGGAACCCTCGAGAGCCGTCCTCCCTCCACTACATTAACCCACTGGGCAGCAACGAGTATCTCGCTGCCATTTTAGCTGTGGGACAAATCATACAGGACTATGATACGTGAGTATCCTCATGGCTGTTGCACTTGTTTTTAATCAATTAGGACTACAGTTATCTTTAAATAGTTGACTTCACTTTAACGGTCCAATGGTTTTAAACTGCATTTCCTGGGGAAGGGGCAGATTAAATACAAGCATTAGACCACTTATACCCCGTTTACACGTACATGGTTATTTTGAAAAACTGAGACATTTCCCTTCGTTTGTGCCCTTCGTTTACACGCAATCGGAGAATTTGCCTCTGAAAACGATTCTTTCTAAAAACTCCGGCCAGAGTGGAGATTTTGGAAAACTTAATTTGCATGTTTGCATGTAAACTGAGGTTTAGGCAGCCGAGTAAATGAGAAAGAGAAGAGAGCGGAAGTGATTTGTTGCTGTTGTTGCTATTTTCGGGATTCTGATTGGCTAACGTGGGCTTGAGCTTCGCGTTACACTGCCACCTACAGGTTTGGTATGCTCTTGATGGCATATATACACAGGTACGTGTAAACGAACACTTTTCTGAAAACTGACAGCTGTGCACAATGTTATTTTTGAAAACGGATAGGTTGAAATGTCGGTTTATGAAAACAGCCGGCCACGTATAAACGTAGGATTAAAGACTGATAGCATAGGGTGAGCTGGACTTGAAACCATATGAGAAACAGTGTGGATGCAGAGTTTCTCTACAAACAGTTACTATAACGTGTGATGAAAATCACTGTAGGTCAAAAAGACTACGTCAGATTGTTTGTGTATCCTGGTGCTTCTTCTCTTAGTGAGAAGGCATTTTACAATATTGCTTACGTCATTTTTCTGCCAGCTCTCTGCTAGTATCTCTACAAGTCTTTGAATGTGTTTCTTTGTTAAAAGGTAACAGGATTTCCTCTGCTGTCTAAATCCAGCTTGTTGAATTTGATTGAAAAAAAATTGAAAAAGGCTTAACTAACGTTCCAATGTGTTGTCATGGTTTCCTCCTCAGCGACAAAATGTTTCCTGCTCTGGGATTTGGAGCCCAACTCCCACCAGACTGGAAGGTATGTGTTTGTTGGTGGTGGTGTTGTTGTTGTCGTTGTTTTTGTTGTTGTTTGTTTTTGTGTGTGTATGTACGTGTGTGTGTGTGTGTGTGTGTGTGTGTGTGTGTGTGTGTGTGTGTGTGTGTGTGTGTGTGTGTGTGTGACAGAAGGAGGAGGGCGGGTTCTCATATGCAAACTTACAGTTAAAGCGAGCCTATATCAGACACACACACACACACACACACAGATTAAACTGTAAGCATTATACATGCATATTCACATGATTACGCAACTGTCAACCCGTCTGTGTTGCCATGGCACTGAGCTGATGAAAAGGACAGAGGAGAGAGAGCGGTACACAGAGGGAGAGAGAGAGAGAGAGGGTGGGAGGGAGGGAGAAAGTGTGGGAGAAATGGACAGTATTTTTTCAACAATATTTTACAGTGTAGTGAACGAAGAATATTAAGTTTATTGTCTTTGTTTCTTATCTGCTCAGGTGTCACACGAATTTGCAATCAACTTTAACCCCACCAACCCATTCTGTTCAGGTGAGTTACTGTGCAGCAGTCCCAGATGCCATCGGTGACCCTGCTTGTACCTTTAATAAATATTCATGATATATTCACATTTTTAAATCATGCCTCAAATTAGTTTTTATTTTATGGGACTAATCTGTGTAGCCCGACCGATACTGTATATTTGAGGCAAATACAAAAAACAATCTGATCGGGATCTCCGTCATATTTGACCAACAAATGGGACATTTTACATTTGAAACAAACTGTAGTTTATATTAGTGCTGTGCAATTAATCAAATTTAATCGTGATTATAATGTCAGCTACTAACGATCACAAAAACAGAGTAATTCCAGATTTTTTTTATTATTTGCACATTATGTTAAGTAAACATTTTTTTTTGTCTTGTGTTCTGAATGAAAAAAAAAGTTCCAACAGGAAAAGTATTAAGGGGAATTCAACAGTTCAAGCTGCTTTGTTTAACTGTTAAATTCAATAATTGCAACATCTTTCCAAAAGTCTTAGTCTAAGTATTTGTGTTAAATAGTAGATGGATAGATTTTTAACCTGACAAGCCAGACCCACATTAAGATGTTGGGTCTGGGAACTCACCATTGGCAGGGCTCAATCCGAGGGGCGGGATAAACGGTTGTCTTTCAAATTCCTTCTGCACTCATAGCCAACCAGAGCAACGCTCGTTGATAGATTAAACTTTTGCCGTATCCGGTCGGCAAAACTCCAAACACATCTTCCTTTTTAAGAATGACTTCAGTGCTTAACTCCAAGTCTTCCAGAGAAAGCTGAGTCCAAAGACTGCTTTTCGCCAGCAGCAGCAGCCATCTTCTTTGTTTTCAAGTAGCAGGGAATTCACGCGGAACCATCGCAACTCTGCCGTCCTTATGTTAAGCCCACCCACCGACTCTATACACAATGTGATTGGCCTGACCAGAATTTGGTTTTTCCAGCTCGCAAGCCAACAGAGAGTTGCTAGACTGACCCTGGCTGCAAATTACATTTGCTGCCACTAGGGTGCGTCTAGATCTCTAGGCTACGGGATTTTAATATTGACCAAAATAAATAAAGTGATGATAGATTTTTCCGAGCAGCTCTAGTTTGTAGTGTACATAAACGTAGAGTATGTAGTGGTCTCACTGATCTTAAAATACCTAAAAAATAATCTTTGGCATTTCTGAACTGCAATATCATTATAATTATTGGCTAATATGCGGATCCGAAAAAGGTATTATTGTACAATATATCTGTCTTGATAGAAACTTGGGCTGGGGCAGTGAAGCCCATTGCAACACTGTATGGGATATTGTTACAAACAAACTTTACTTAACTATTAACAAGAACCATCTGAACCTTTGCCTGGTCTTGATGCCTCATCAACATACAGACTTGTTTTCTGTTTACAACACTATTCCATTTATAATAACATCAGCTGAAAACACTGTTGCTTATTTATATTTATGTTTTTGGCTATTTTGTGGCCTGGGCCCACATCCTCTGCCAACAAGCAGTATTAACAGATAGGAATTACTAAGCATTTTCTTTCCGTATGAAGATGAGAAATATTGTCTTATTTGTTTATAGATATCTTGTCAGGCCCCTATTAAATATGACTACACTAGTGTTGCAACAGCAAAAAGGTTGCCACCACTGTGTGAGAAACTGAAACAGAATTAAAGTTCAATTAAAAGGATAGAAGAATATAGTCCCATTTTCTCTACAATGCCATTGTGACTTTGTGGAAATACATTTAACACTACAGAGAAAGAGCTAAAACACCAGTGCAATAGAAACTGGAGTATTCTTTATTTTTAACAAGAATGCAGGACACCCTGAAAAAAAAGACATGTCATCTCCAGATCATGTGACAGCAGCAGGTTCTGTACTCCTCTATAAGTGTCTGAGTAAATAACACCTTCACACTTCACCTACACTTTTTACGATGTTTGTGTAAATTGGTCGTATAAATAGCAGTGCACACTATGATACCAAACAGTTGCTCCTGACAATTCAGACCAGTGAAAGATCCAGAAAAGTTATTTATTGATTGTGTGTAATAATTAATTAATAAGTATAACTCTTAAGAGGTTAAATTATGGAGATAGATAAATCTCAATATAATTTGTGTGAGCAGATAGACAATCCCTATGTAAATGTGTAATCTGTGGATATCAAAAACCTTCCACAAATACAAAAAAGATTTCAAAACTCCTAAAAATATTTTTGCAAATATGAAATGGATCTGCAGGGGGTAATATTTTGAGATTAAAGTCTTAAATTTACCACATAAACACTTACATATTTTCTGAGATTAAAGTCATAAATTTACAAGAAATAAACTCACAAATTTACGACTAAAGTCGGAAACGGAACCACATTGCTTCAGAATCACCACAGACCGTATACCGTATATTAATAGTATATTGCAATCGGATTTAGCAATAACGAAATACTTGTGATTTTAGCCCCAAATCACTATATTATCATAAGCATCCGGACTTTAAAGAGACATTGTCATGAATTGTGCTCCAACCAAGTTTGGGCGGTTTTTGGTAATTTTTGCTATAATAGTTTGCAGGTGCTGGAAAGGTTTCTTTTCAACATGTAAATTGGAGGGGGGGGGGGCAAAACTAACTATTTTAAAAGAGAAGACATTTTGGGGACTGAGCCAAGCGTTCAGCAAATAAACTCATTCACACATTTAATTGTCTGGTTGTATTTAGCTGATTGGAGTCTGAAATAGCACTGCTGATGAGAAACAATAGTTTTCATGAGCTTCTGGCCCTGAGTTGAAAATGTGTCACTTCAGCTGGGAGATATGCGTAAAAGACACATCATATACGTGGCCCATCGTTATTTTCCCCCTATTATAAACCTCTTTTCCTCCTCTTTTCGCTGTCTCTCTCCTGCTCTCACCACCTCTTACCCATCTTTCAATTTAAGGTTTGTTGGAATTTGAATTCTTTCTTTCTCTCTCTCTGTCTAGGTGTGGAGGGTATTGCCCAGGCCTACTCTGCCTGTCTCCCTCACATTCGTTTCTACGGCCCAACTAACTTTGCTCCAATCATCAGCCATGTAGCACGTTTTGCTGCCCAGGCGCTTCAACAAGAGAATGCAGCGGTAGGTGGCAACATCTTACTTATCTGACTTTCCATGTTTTAATTATTCTTCAGTTGAATCTGTACATTGCAGACAAGAATGATGAGAAACAGGGGATAATACAGTATGTAATACATTTGCAAATATGCAGACTGTATTGCAGTTTCCATTACAAACAGTAACCACTACAACTCCCATGCCTCAACCCAGCCAGCCATCAATTGAAATCCGTCAGAACACACCTGCCCGTAACGGCCCACATGTCCATCTTTCAGACATAGACTGTAAACTTATATACATGTAGCATCTGCGATAGATTTCTTAAAGAGACCCTATTGTGCTCTTTGGAGTTTCCCCCTTTCTTTAGTGTGTTGTATAGTAAAACACTAGTATGTGTTTCAAGAGATAATATAATCCATACCTTTTTTCAGCCAGGAGGTGATTATAAAATGCAGCTACATTTTAGCAAAATGGTTACAGTAAACATGGCAGCTAAGAATGTAGTAGTACTTTTTATGAATTTGTTTCTGTATAATAAAAAAAATCTGTACTCCATCAATCTGCTGTGGTAAAATTATGTAAATATTTATCAAAACCCATTTGGTTTTTCACAGGAAACATGTTAGTAGATACATTTATAATTAGATTAACTTTAGTATTATTTTGCAACACAAGCAATGTTAGTCTAATTCTTAGATACTTAGATAAAAACAAAGAGTGAGGTGAATGCTACTTTCCATGTAGTGAGTTACATAATTTAATAATTGATTATACTGATAGCAATCTTTTGGATTGGATTGGCCAGCTGACCAATCATAGCAGACTGGGCTTTTCAGACAGAGGCGTTGTAGCAATGGTCAGTATGAGAAATATAATGTGTTTTTTGAACATCAAAGCATGTAAACCTATTGTAGAAGATCCCAAAAATGCAAATATGATGCTGAAACGGAGCATGATAGGACCTCTTTGAGGGAATTAAGTCAAATTAAAGTATTGTCTATTCGACAATGAAGTTGGCTTCATTGTCTGGGGAAATTGATTTTTGACTACACGTCATGCCAATCCTGCCATGTATGCACAGGTCATGATCGCAATGCAGACAAGTCCTGTCGAGAGAAGGGCTTTGAAACTGAACTTGCCATTAAAAAGACCCTTTCCTTTATCCAATTCTGCTCAAGGAAGTTTGTTTAACCACCAAAGCTGTACAGGGTGCGGCACATTACATTACATGTCATTTAGTTGACACTTTTATCCAAAGCAAATTACAATAATGTATATGTCAGAGGCCGCACGACTCTGAAAAAAATAGGGGTTAAGTGTCTTGCTCAGGGACACATTGGTTGATGTATCGCAGTGGGAATTGAACCCAGATCTCCCACACCAAAGGAATGTGTCATATCCACTGCGCCATCACCACCCACACATCCTCTTGGCATGTTCGGTGTTAGGTACATACCTGCAAACTAGTCGCTTTTCGGCGAAAATCGCGTTTTAAATGGGAAAATGTTATCCACGTGAATCGTGTCGATCCAAAGAGTTTTAATTTTTTTTGGGGGGGGGGGGGTCGTCCGAGACCCGGTGCTAATACAGCACCAGTGCCTTAACGACCGTTATCTACCAGACCAAATAGCAACGCAGATTTCGGTGCCTTATTTAGGTGCCACTTAAATGCCTGCACTTCTCTCTGATGCTCCGAAAACGGACGTTAGAGGCAACTGTAAAATCGCCGCACGGGACGCTAGTTAACACTACACTGGACAGCAGGTAACGTTAGCCTACTGTTAGCTAGCAGCTGGGGTAAATACGGTTAAAAGGCTGACAGCTAAACGGTGTAAAAGTGTGTCTGTATTTCACTGTAGAGGATTTCAACAGTCTGCTGCTGCTGTTGTCTGAAAAACAACACAGATGTTGCGTTCACTTGAAATTCGGCTCCCCAGCCTCGTGCTGCATTCAAAGTTGTTGTAAAATACCCTTTTCCCATCCAGTGGTTGTTTTTGTCGTTTAACAGGAATTTACTGGTGAAACAAGTTACTGTTATAAGTTATTGTTATTACATTTTAATAAATCATTTCATTTTGACCCTGTGGCCTTAGCAATAAACAAGCCGTTCTTTAATTTCGGCGACTGTCGTTTTGGGCTTTTTTTTTTTTTTTTTAAGATCAACTTTTTATTGTTTTATATTTTGAACATAATGGCATCCCAGATCACGTTCCTCAGAACACCTTCAGCACACCGCGGGTCACCTCGTAGAACATACCGGAGATGCGCTTCACTCTGCCGCGGCGAGCCAGACGGATGGCGGGTTTGGTCATCTCCTGGATGTTCTTACGGAGCACTTTGGTTTCTGCTAGCCATCCACAACGTTACTGCCATCGATGTATTATAAGGTTACTGCTGCATCGCTTCCTGTTTTTCCCAACTACGTAGCACCGGAGGCCTGAATCATACAATGTGCGTGCGTCGATCACCCGTCAAAATAAATTATGCCGTTAAAAGGAATTTGCGTAAACTTGTTATTATCACATTTATTTTGACAGCCCTACTGATAACCCTACTTTGTTATCAGAGCCCTCTGCACAGCACTACTGTTCCTATGTAGTGCTCTCGTTGAAATGAAGTCTCAAATGAGCAGTATTTCTCTTGGCTGCCTAGAGACTATTCAAACCACTGATGCTGCTCTAGCACAGCTTCTAAATCTGTCACTTGGGGACCCAAATAAGGATTAAGTAATAAGTTATACTTATACATAAGTATTTGCATTTGAGCCACAGACTTGTTTAGTGGGTCCTGGGTTTTAACTCCAGTAAGGCCCACAGGTGCAGCAGCAGAATCATGTCAAGCCAGTTAATCTATTTTAATTTCCAATTGCATGTTTCTAATTCAGAGCTAGCGAGGCAAAAAGTAATTTTCTAACAAAAACAAACAATCCTTTAAAAAAAAAAAAAAAAAAAACAGGCTGTGCAGATGGAAGACGTTTATCCCCGTCCATGGTTCAGTCTGTTTCAATGTATTTTTTCATGTTGGACTGCGTGACTACACTGCATTTTCAACTAGATGAGTTTGAAGCACAAAATCAGAGGTCTCGCACATGTCGGGTTACATTACCCGTGAAAAAAATTACATGTGTGACACCTCACAGGAGTTTCAGATTTACAAACGTTCAACAAATGGTAGGTAGATGTCCCTGTCTTTTATGTATCCAGTGGCATGTTGCCTGCCTAAATCTGGAGAGAGTGCAGTAGCTGGGTATCATTATGCTCCCATGGTGCTTTTTGTCCCTAATTGTATCTTGTCACCCTCTGGAGAACAAATACACGAGCAAAATACACAAAGGATTGTACTCGTCTGTGTGTTGTGTGCCAGAATCCTTTTGTTTCTGTAAGGATGTGGTTGCAGGCCATTTTCTTGTTTTATATTACAGGGAGTTCAAACAGGGGTGGAACATAGGAAGGAGTGACAGACAATGAGATGTGACAGCTGCAGCAGAAGTGTGGACCACATACTGGGGTAGTAGACTGGTGTGTGGTATGTGTATGTGTGCGTGTGTGTGTGCGTGTGCGTGTGTGTAGGTTGTAGGTGCACAGATCGGCTGTTGCTCTGCCTCAGTGTTCCTGTTCCTTTAGATAATAAGAGAACCTGCAGTCTGCAGACTGTGTAAGAACACACTCCTGTTATACTTACACACACACACACACACACACACACACGCACACACAGGCTGCAGGCCAGTGCAGTTTGTGTGTGTCCCAGGGTGTAAGCGACCCTGTCTGTATGTGTGATAATGATTCTCTAATGAGCGCTGCTGTTAGCACATTAAAGAGATAGGCTTCAGAGCCCTCCCTGTGTGTGTGTGTGTGTGTGTGTGTGTGTGTGTGTGGGGGGGTTTGTAGGCTGTACAGATCGGCTGTTGCTCTGCCTCAGTGTTCCTGTTCCTTTAGATATCAAGAGAACCTGCAACTGCAGACTGTGTAAGAACACACTCCTGTTACCGACATACTTACACACACACACACGCACAGGCTGCAGGCCAGTGCAGTTTGTGCGTGTCCCAGTGTGTAAGCGACCCTGTCTGTATGTGTGATAATGATTCTCTAATGAGCGCTGTGTGTGTGTGTGTGTGCCTCTGTGCCTTTGCTATAAATGGTCAGTTCCTTGGCATAAGTGAAGTCGCAGTTGTATTGGACGATCAATATCAATATGTTTTACAATGATTGGCTTATTTACACTTACAGACATGTGGCTAGTAACGTTCAATCATATTCATGGAGGTTTATAGCGCAGTAATTATAACCCAACACTTTCACGGTTTACTCTATAGATCCCGCTCATGCCTAGGCCGTTTGCCGCTGCAGCTCCCATCACCACCCCAATCTCCTTAAGTGGTAGTTCATGTTGTTGATTTATTGTTTTTATTTATTGTTCATGTATTGTATGCGTTGGGGGATTAGCTCTCTTTTTTGCCTTTTCCACCAAATCTAACTGTACAACCATTTTGCTATAAATGGTCAATTCCTTGGCGTAAGTGTCTGACTGAACTATGAAACCAACCAATTTTTAAGTTTTTGAGGTGATTCCCAGCTCATATCAGTCTATGAAAACTATTTTCCCCTTACACTTACTCATCATTTTTTTGCAAACTCAAGATTGTTGTATGTCAGAATCCATTGTGTGATGTGATTGGTCTGTAGGCAGGTTTTTGACATGTTTTGATCTGAACATCTGAAGTTAACTTAAGTCAGGACAGCATATATTACCATGGTGATTTCCCCAGGATAGAAGAGTATGTTTCGTGATACTGGAAAGCCCAAGCTAAGCCCAAAAAATAGCTGGCTAACCCACTAATCTCATCCCGTGGTACAGGCCTCTGGTGTTTCCCCAGTTTGTTTTGACTGTTTGCATTGAATGGAACCTGATTTGTTTCATCATTGTGTTAATGCTCAAAAAATTGGCGCAATAGTGTGTCTGTGTGTGTGTGTGTGTGTGTGTGTGCGTGCGTGTGTGTCTGTTTGTCTGTGCGTGTTTGTATTTATTTGTGTATGCGCAGTAAGATGGTAGGATGTATTTTATGCATTACGACTAGATTTCACAGCTTTGTAGAATTTTCATCTCAAATTGGTTGATGTGTTTGTCATTAAGATTGTTAGATGTTTCATATCTGATTATAATAAAAAATAAAACAAAAACAAAGTAGCTTGTCTAAACATGTACCTCACTGAAAATGTTTCATGTCTAATGATTGTCCTCCTCAGCTGCTGCAGTTTGAGGAGTTTCTTGTGTGAGTTTGGATGGTTTTGTCACCTAAATGTCTTTGGTGTGTGTATATATACACAGCAAAGACATTTAGGTGACAAAACCTAGCCTATATATATAAATAATGTACTGTATAAACAATGTACAGTTTACTCATAATTTGCTAATTTAACCTTTAGGGTGATGGTCTTTTACATATTTCTGTGGCATATATGTTGTGCTTTACATCTTCACCCTAATGCTTTGCTAATACCACTTGCAAAGCACTGGGTTTACAGTTTTACAGTATTTGTCTCTTTTCTATCACCATAGCTTATTTGCTTTTTTTTTTAAACATTTGTGAATGTTTTTTTTTGTAAATAAGAATAAGAAGAGACAGGATGAGTGCCATTTGTCTGCACAGTCCATCTCCAGACCTGGCCGTTAAACGTATTTTCCACTTTATACAGACACATTTCTGTGTGCCCTTTATGCATTCAATATGGTTACATTTGCAGAAAAAAAATCCAACAAGAAACTTCAACACGTATGGATTCCAACTGCTACAGGACCTGATGCTTTTCTTTCTGATTCTCTACAAATTATTCACCATTTGTTCTTCCTTTCGTTTTTCATCTATTCCCCTTGTTCATCTGTGGATTCTTTTTATTCTTCTTGTTTTCTTCCACCATTTTTTTTTTCCAGGTACAGATGGTGTGCTCCGTTATATGAATGGAGCCCAACTTGCTGCGATGCGGAAAAGTTTTCATTCTGTTTTCCGTTTTGTCGTCCAGCTCTCTGTCTCCCTCTTCTTAAATTATTTCCTGTCTTCTTTTCACTGTCACACCTAACACTCTCTGAAATGTCCTTTTTTTTTTTTTTTCATTTCTCCCTGGTCTCGGTCTTTGTTCTAGCCCTCCTTGTCCGCCTCCACAACATTATGTCACTTTGCTTAGCATTATTGACAGCATAATCATAATGATTATAACTGATTGTCTCAGTCTTCTTTCTTGATGCAGATTTCTGTTCAAGTGACTTTGGAAGAGATTCAAGATTTAGCAGTGACATCACATGAAAATGGGCTTTCTCATTTCCATCATTTCTCTCTCTATAACTTCCCTTCCACCATCCCTTTTCCCCTCTGCAGCAGTACTTCACTCTCCTCATTATAACGGACGGTGTCATCAGCGATATGGACGAGACGCGTGATGCCATCGTACAGGCGTCTAAGCTACCCATGTCTATCATCATTATTGGCGTGGGCAACGCAGACTTCGCTGCCATGGAGTTCTTAGATGGAGACGCCAGCGTTTTAAGGTCCAACACAGGAGAGGAGGCTGTTCGAGACATTGTGCAGTTCGTCCCTTTCAGGGATTTCCGAAATGTGAGTATTGGTCTCGGAAATGACACGGAACCTGCATGCACTCAAAGAAAAGAAATAGAGATCTGCTTCAAGTTGTACGTTGACTGTAACAGGACAATTAAGAATGTAGATTGGTGTCAAGTACGTTAAGTCGTTGACTTCCAAATGCTGTTTATAAAAACTAGCAGTTACAAAAATCCGATGAGTAAACTAAAGTATGAGTGTGGCAAATAAAAAAATAAAATAAAGTAGAAATGGCAACACCGCCACCTAGAGTAAAAGAGCCTAGCACTGTAAAAAGGCTGCACAGGTTCTTAAAATCAGGGGTGAGCGGAGTTATAAAACACAAACCAAGGTTAGAACTTTACAGTAAATGTATTCATATACGGTATATTTATCAGTCCTTCCAGAAAATCTGGAATCTTGTAAAGTAAGTAAGTAAAGTTTATTTCTAGAGCACATTTAAACACAGTTTAAGCTGACCAAAATGCTGTACAAACAAGCACTAAGGTGCTGTATTAACCCTTGTGTGGTCCTTTGGGTCACCAAGACCCGAAGGACCACACAAGGGTTAAAAAATGCGATGGAATATGCGGGATATTTATGCAATTTTATGCGATGAAATTGCGGGAACTTGCAAATATTGCGGGAACTTGCAAAAACTGCGGTTTTAAAGAAAAAAAAAGGGATTTTCCCCAACAACCTGCCTTTTCGATGATGTTCACGTTGCATAATTACGTCACTTCATAATGTTCCCATGGCAACAGGGGAAAGTAGCTGCTCTTGTGTGAAGTAAACGCAACATTTTTCAACTTTCTGCTAAGATATATGTGACTTTTTTGCAACGAAAATGCGGGGATTATGAAATAATGCAAGCCCCGCATATTTTGCGCAGAAATTGCCAATTTATGCGGCGAACATGCGGCGTATCTGAAAAACTGCAGCCGCCGCATAAATATGTGGACTTTGGCTGATCATGCATTGAATTATGCGATCGCATAATCGCGTTTTTCTGGAGGGACTGATTTATAGTTCTGGCGACATCCCATGTCCTGCCAGCGGCTGCAGCCTGGGATTAAGAGACAAGGACATTGCTTCAGTTATAAAATCGCTATGACACCCCTCTGCTGTTCCATGTCTCTTCCCTTACTCTTGCCTGCGGCGATCCTTCCGATGCTGCTACACTCTTCCCAGCTTGTCCGATTGTCCTCAAAGCACTCGCACAGGGAACTCCACCAGCCGGCAATCTCAGATGCTGACTGCCACGAGTCGAGGAGCTGGGGATGCAATTTAAGGAAAGTGAGATGCACCATGTGTCTCTGTGCTTTTCCTCCTACCACCGAGGTGTCACTTCTGGCTGGCCTTCCCCATAGGAATATTTCAGGTGGAAAAGCCAGCGCTGACCAAACGCACCTTAGTCTATATTAAGGAAGTTTAATTTCCGGGATTGTTCAGATGCCACCGGACATTCCGCCGGATGTCCGTCAGCTTTCTTTGTGTTTTGTCATTTGTCATTTTAAACTCCGGTGGATTTATGGTTAGCTGCTCCTCAGATCTCTGCAGGGTAAATCCAGACAGCTGCCCAATCTGAGTTTTCTTGTTGCATGACTAAAACAACCTTTGTACACGTTCCACCGAAAGAAGTTCCTTCCAGAGGCTATTTTGCAGCGGCACTGTTGCTCAGTCCTGCGCTTAGCACCGCCCATGACGATTGTGATTGGCGTAAAGAAATGCCAATAAACCAGAGCACGTTTCTCTTCCATCCCGGAATGCTGTGTAGACTCGCCAGACCCTCCTCCGCTGCGCCGTGTAGGAAGGTCTAGCAATGCGAGACTACACGCACCTGGTCCTCACCTCGGACCACGGGCAGGCGTGGTGCTGCTTCTGACGGGGTCCCCTCGTCCCCCGTCAGAGCTCCACGCCACCGAGTTCTTCTCCATCTGTTTCTCCTGTTGTCTCTCTCCTCGTGCTCTGGTTCTCTCTCGTCTCCCAGCTCCACACCTGCTACTAAATGGTCCTGTGTGTACACCTGCTGCTCGTTGGGTTAATTACTGGCTTTCACGGTGGGTGTGAAAAAGCTATACTGCTGAAAAACTACACAATAAAAACAACCAACTTAAAACATGCAAATAAAACCATGCAAAATAATATAACACACGCCATGCAATTAAAAACACTTTTGCCCTGTGAGTGAGCATTTCAAAAACGTTACTCTAGTGAAGTACTTGACTATGTTAATTTACAGCTGTGGAATGTCCTCAGTGGAACTGTGTAGAAACATGAATAGTTAGAACAAAATATGTCTCTTTACATAGATGCGAGTTTCTGGTGAGTCATCTACAAAGTTTAACAGCCAAACAGCTCCCGGTGAAGTTTGACGTCTTTCAGTCACCATTTGCCGAGATGCCACTTGAGCTGATGTTTGGACTTGCTGATGTGATCTGCAGTGGCACTTTGACTCCATCTCAGTTCCGCGGTGGAGGCTTTACCTATGACATGATGTCATTCTGTCTGAATGTGAATGTGTTATTCAGTGGCCGCCCGTTGCTACTCAGACTGTAGCTGCTCACACACAGCACACATTCAGGCTCTGCTTGATGAAGAGAGAGCTGCCTGGTTGTCTCAGACTCGACAGAGACACTGGGACCATGTGTTGATGAGCATACATACAGGTTTGACAAGTGTCCATACACACAGGACTCACTAAGTGCATTTTTTTTCATTATTATATATTTTTATATATTGTGTGTGTGTGTGTGTGTGTGTGTGTGGGCTGGAGGTGGGCGAGCTGACTTCCTCTGTGGTGGGAGGAACACAGCGTTTGCTGGCTTCGTTCCAGTTTATTGGTGGGAGGGTGAGAGACAGCAACAGACATAATAAAGAGGAAGATGGAGAAATTATTATTATTATTATTATTATTATAAACTTTATTCATTCAATTCTTTTCCAATGACACCCTGATTACAGCACCAAAAAAAATGACAGTAAAAATAAATAATCTGATCATAAAACAATACCCAAATTACAATATGTTGTGCAAATACATCTACTGATGCTACTGGACACATCTTCAGTGACGTTCCTGGAATCATCGGGTGTTTCGGGTCTTTCAACATCATACACCTTCATCCATGCGACGCAGCTGAGGCTGATCAGACCCCAGCTTGTGTCCAGTTGGCGAATCTAGCTACTTTGCCCCCCCATGGATCTCCTCTCTTGAGCCATAGCCATCTTGAGGCTTTCTCTGCCGCTTCGGTGGTATTGTGGATGGCTCCTCACTCCATTGAAGCCTAACACACTCAAGGCCCAGAACAGGGATCGGGCTGTAAAGCCCGTGCTTCTGACCTCTATTGGGAGACACCTTGCTCTCCATCCGGCTTGTTGACACTCGCCGACCAGTCCTTCGTGCTTGGCGAGCTTCCTTTCAAAGGCCTCTTCCAGGCGTTCTTCCCAAGGGACCGTTAGCTCCAACAGAACCACTTGTTTGTCGGAGTCAGATAAGAGAACAGCATCTGGTCTTAAGTTGGTGGTCACAATGTGGTTGGGGTTGCTGCTCCAGGTCCACCATCAGCTGCCAGTCCTCTCATTGGATATAAAGAAAAAACGACCACCAGTACACAACCATATGCAACCATCAGCCAGCACTGGTGCACTGGATGAGCAGATACCAGGGGTCTCATTCATAAACGTGGCGTACGCACAAAACAAGGCTGAAAATGTGCGTACGCCACTTCCCACGCAAAGGTTGTGATTTATAAAAAACAAACTTCAAGGGAGAACGTGCGTTCCTCCACACAAACTCGGACCCATGCGTACGCACATTTTGGAGACAATGGGAATTGGCGACGCGGATGGTGACGTGGTGAACTGAAGTCAGACTGCAGAAAGTAAATGTGGGAAGAATGATGACTCATAATATGTTAGTATTGATGCCTCACGCATATTTCTTGGCTCCGTTTCATCCACGTTACCATGAAGATTAAATCCAGCAGTGCTATTTGCGCTTGTACTGAGTGATACTTCCATAAACACCTTGTAAAATCCAACTCAAATCTTTAATAAAAATTCGTTGCTAATACAGCACCTTAGTGCTTGTTTGTACAGCATTTTGGTCAGCTTAAACTGTGTTTAAATGTGCTCTAGAAATAAACTTTACTTACTTACTTTACAAGAAACCGGGTTTAGAGAGCAATTCTCAACAAAGTAAACGGAAGTACATAATCCTTGTTTTGTCCTTTAACACAAGGGTTAATCGGCGCTGTCTCGCCGTCACATTGTCTGCTACGGAGCGGAGGAGGAGGAGGAGATGGCCCGACTGCATGGAATACAGGATAGCATCAAATACCCTACCATTAGATAACTGCAGAACACAGTGTAAATAACTAAATAGCTGTCCTTAATACTGTGCATATATCATCAAATGTCAAAGTCTGAAAATATAGCCGTTCAGCTCTCGTGCAATCGTTACACTTAATGTCCTCGTTATCGGTCCGAACTTTAATACTGTTTGTGACAAAACCTGCATGAAGAAAAGTGTGTTTGCCTATTAGACTTTCGTCTTCAAATTGTATCTCGTGGTGGTTGATACCACTAGTTGCTGCTGTGATTTTGGCAAAGTGTTAACAATCACAATATGTTGTAAACATATAAATTCTGCGGTGAACCCGTGCGTAATGCTGCACAATGGCACTGCTGGCCCTGCAGGAGGACTACGCCAACGGAAGAATCAGGAGAAAAAGAGACTTCAGGGACCATGACGATGACTGGCTAATATGTCGATTTAAATTCCCTAATATAGCTTTAATAGTAATATAGCTGCGCTCTTGGATCTATGTACTGAATTGAGTCCAGTAGGGCAAAGCGCCGTAAACGTGCCATCCCGGTCCAAATACAGGTTCTCGCCACTCCGGGGGCAACCGGCTGTTTCCAGAGGGAAATGTCAGACAGCTAAGTGTTTTATATAAATATTATATGTAATCTTCAACTTTATCACTAAGGCCTGTTTATAATATAGGCCTATAGTTCTGTTAAATCTTATCATATAGGTCTGGTATATCGAAGCTGTCCCTGAGTGCCGTAAAGCCTGCCGTTTTGGACGGTATTATTAATATATGGTAGTCGATGGATCAGGTTTCCCTACACTGTGCGAGAACAGGCCGAATTTATAATTCAATTTGCATCAATTCACCAGCGTCTGAGAAGTTTTTTGCTTTTTCCCTACCAGTGGTCACAATTCGGTGTAACGAAAGAACTGTCAGGGTCATTAACATACTGATCAGCATTCACGAGGTGCTTTGCATTGACCATTTATGGGCGTGTACAGGGCGAAATAAGAGGCTGATTCACATACGCACACTTGTGGGTAATCTGTGATTTATAAAGGGAGCATTGCTTACAGATCTAAGTTTTATAAATCAGAATTCTTTTTTTTGCCGTATGCCATTTTTGGCTTTTGGGCATACGTACACTTCGATCACCAGTAATCTTACCTGTTTTCATCTTTCTTTTTGTTCCGTGTTTTTGTAGAAATAAATGTGCTCTCTTGCTCCCTTTCTCTCTCAGGCACCCAAGGAGACGCTCGCCAAGTCGGTCCTGGCCGAGCTGCCTCAGCAGGTCACCCAGTACTTTAAACAGCGGAATCTACCGCCCACCAACACAACGCCGAAGTGAGACGGCCAAAGACGAGAGCCCACACGCTGTACAATAGCTCATCAAAGCCTCTCTTCCTGTTTACGGCAAACAAGACAGAAGGAAAGTGTGTATATCAGCTGTGAACAACCATGAGTTGTGGACAAAAAAAAAAAAAAAAAAAAAAATCAAACATTGAAGCTATCCCTGCCATTATATTTGCAAAACTGTTACTGGTTAGAGAATGTTTTGTCAGTATCCAGTGTGAATCCATCAGAAGTGATTTTTCCTGTTTCTTAAAGCTTGAGAACGATAATAATGATGTGTAAAGAACCTTGCTTGTCTACAGTGATGGCAGGTGTCTGAAAATGATATGGATATATATGAATATGGCCTTTTTTTTTTTTTTTTTTAAGAGAAATGAAAAATATCCAGATTTATCAGGATGTAGTTTTTTTTGTTGCTTTTTGCATGTGTGTCTTGTGATTGATACCATGTGACGGATACAACTCTTTGGTGTAAAGTCCCTTCTAAGCTGAAATACTGTATATCAGTGGATGAATCCTGTCCCGTTGTCGTATGGATCCTTTTCAGGTAGCAGATCAGATGAAGTCTGTTTGCTTTTGTGCTCGTGTGGCAGACTCAGACTGAGCCTGAACAGAGCACTATTTCTTCACAACCTGCTCCGGCGTCGGAGGGGGCGGGGGGGGGAGGCTTTTAATTTTGACATTTTTGATCACCGGCCATCTCAGAGGTGGGTTCTAATGCTCCACTATGCTGATTTGATTCAAGAGAACAGAACCAGAGGAGGGTGAGGCCTTAGTGGCAGCTGTAGCACTAACCCAAGATCGATGTGGGATACTGTGTGTGAACTGTATTAGGCTGTTAAATACGGAGCCATTTTGCTAGATTTTGCAAAATCCTTGTATTTCTTATGAATTCAGTTCATCCTGCATGTTGCCAATATCTACTCACTGTTTACAAACTGATGCTGTTGATCACAAACCGCACGTTTTTTTTTTTTAAATTATGTATCAGATTTTGTAAATATTTTAATGAAATTCTGCCGAAAGGAAAGAAAGTGTTACATGGCAAAGAAAGACGTGTCAAAGAAGGCTGTTACTGTCAGAGTTTGAATGATTGGAAGCAGAAGAGGAGTTTCTCATATGCATATATATCGAATGTATATTTATATGGCGCCGTTCATGTTCTGATAAGCCAATGTTTCTGACATGTTTCTAATGTACTTTTTATGCAGTGCTGATTTGCGTAATTATCCTACTATGTGTATTGCTGTGAATCTTTGTACTAAATGTGTTGCTATTCATTTTATAAAGTTGTGTCTATGTCCACACTCAGGTTAATAAACTGAAGGAAATGTCACATGTCCTGTGTCTCTGTGGATATAAGAGCAGCACGCCACAACGACCATCCCAAATTGCCTGGTATCGTGACATCCCTACAAGGGACCATAAGTTGTGAACTCTGAAGGGAATAGGTACCTACCTGGGATTCCCCGTACCGATCCCAAATCTCCTGCACTACCAGAGGGCCCTGAATCCTCTCGACCCGCTCCACAGTCGGGTGCGCCGCATTGAGACGGAATCCAGAGACGTGCCGCTGAAGGTGGTCTGCTGTGTTAGATGAGGAGGCGCAGACAAGCCAGTCGTTGAGGAAGGGGTACATCTTTACTCCCCTCAGACCTGGTGATGTTGAGGCTGCCGTCATGCATCTTGTGAAAATGCAAGAAGCAAGGGACAGGCCTAACAGTAGGATAGCAACTACCTGATATGCTCGACCTTAAAAGGCAAAGCGGAGAGACTTTGTGTTCTGGGTGAATACGAAATTAGAAGTAGGCGTCCCTGAGGTCTATAGATGTGAACCACTCTCCTGGAGTGATAGGCAGAAGGATGTTGACTGTACAAAGAATCTGAAATGCAGACTGATCTCATGAAATGGCGCATGTATGACACGCCAATTCGTATGCCATTGTTGGCGTGTTATAAAGACACATACTCGCTTTTTAGCGTGTTTATCAACGCCGTTTCGCCTCCATTGACTTGCATTACCTTGCGATTGAGTGAATTTACGCCGTAGCGAGTAGTATGAAACGGCGAAAATCCGCGTAGGGACGTTGGTCGAGGTGTTGGATCGGTAAAACTCAGGACTTTCACCCAGGAGACCGTTGTTTACGTCCGCTGTATAGAGCGTAGAAAGCACGCGGATGGCTCAAAATGCGTACATATAAAACGCCACTTGGCTTAAGAAAGAGGACGTGTATGTTTATGACGCCATGTTGCGAAATGGGAGGACCTTCAGATACACATCCTTAGGTCTAGTATATTTTGGTATCAGGAAACATGTAGGAGCAAAGCCCAGTGTATGTATGTATGTGGGTCTACTAGTGTAACGTAGCCACGGCGTTATGGGTGGGCCCGACGGGCCTAGGACCACCCACTTTTCAACAGGTCCACCCAAAACTTTTCTTCAAAAAACATTAATTAATATATTATAATTTGGTGAAGAATTATTAAAAATCGGCAAATAATCTCATAATTTGTGCTAAAATTGTCTAAATGTTTAGTTTTTCAAAAACAATTTAAAATAGCTGGTCATGTCAGTGATTTGATAACGTTTTTAATTTAAGGCCCACCCACAATTGGTCTGGCCCGTCCAAAACTGGAATTCTGGCGCCGTGCCTGCTGTAACGGCCAAAACCAAAACGGAGCCCTCGCTGGGTCTGGGACCCAGGACACCTATTATATGACTTATTGTCATAGCAACATCTTTTCACAGCTTCACCATGATACTGAGCTTCATCGGTCGGTTAAACCAAGAAACCCACGGCTTTCTTAATGACGTCAGTGAACTGTCCTCAGACAAACAAATGCTTGCTACTGGCCATGAACAAAAGCTAACATTATCTCCCACTCGCATTATCACTCTGTCTACCAAGGCTTTGAGGCACTTTGGGCTACCTTGAGCAACACACTCCTACACGATCGTGTTTCCTACCGAAGAAAATTGCAAACATTGCACTGCTTATGGTTGTTTAAAGACGCCGACAGGAGTTCAGTATATTTTGATATCATCTCACCTCGACTGTCACGCTGGTTTTCTATCGGCTTACTAAGCTCTGCTTCTGATGCAAAGTTCTCCTGCCAAGCTGTTAATGAGGACGGAATACATCTCAGAATCCAATTACCCAAATTAGTTTTGATCTAGTCCAATTTTACACATTTCATTTTATGGCCCATCTAGGTCTGGCTCTAAACCACATCTTCAGATCTTTTAACCCCCAGCAACCTGGCAGAGCCTTCCCGGTCTTTATTACGAGTGAAAGCAGAAGCAGCTTTTTACGATTTCATCTTTCATACCTGTATTTTTTTGTACGGAGTCTTCATTTTTCTCAAATTTTCTCTATGCACATGTAATGAAAACACACACATCCACAAAATTGCGGTGATCCATAAAAGCTTTATATTTTGGTCGGAACTGTAGGCTTTATTATAGTCCATCATGAGTCTGACAATGTTACAGGAGTGTAATGCTAAATCAGTCAAGTATTCCTTTTAGTCTATTCTAAAAACCAAAAGTTTCACCACGTGCATGCAGAACCACTCGTGGTTATACCAAGTATTATTATTTATTTATTACAATATTTTAAATCTGAAGGATAGGGATAAGGATTTCTGACAATTTTACAAGTTTAGCATTTGTCTTGTGAAATACTGGATATGTTTACCTTTTATTCATAATCTATATCCACACACCATACATGTGATGGGTGGTGAAATACAGACATTAACACAAGAGAACCTTTGACCTAAGGAAGGGAGACAAAAACAGGCTGATTTAATGCAAAATCATATTTCAAATCCATAAAAAGTCCCCGATGTTAACAAAAAAGTTCCCCACACACACACACACAGTACAAGGGAGGCTCTTTATTTCTCTCTGCTCAGACTTTGACCAAAACCTTAAAACAAACTGATGACAAAACACATTACATCACACTGATAAAAACATTTTTTAAACCAACTCACGCTTTGCATTTAAACTAAACGGAGAGCGAAGTGTGTCCTGCCCCGGCTCTCTGTCCTCTGCTGCTGCTAGCTAAAAGGTGCAAATCATTTCACACAGTCTAAAGCAGTCTCTTCCTTGCTCCACAGCTGTCAACCACTGTTCCCTCAGCCAACAGCACAGCTTGCAGTCACTGTGCCTTGGGTGGGAGTAGGGTTGGGTGTAGGGGGGGGGGGAAGGATGTCATCGGGGTAGGCAGTGCGGGATTGGTTGCTCGGCTTAAACTGCATGAGATGTGATTGAGGGAAGGAAGGGTGCCACAATAGCAAAAATCACAAATAGATACACAGATTTAGTTCAGAGCAAAGTTTAAATTGGTCTCAATGTTACTGGTTTTTAAGATTATATATTACTCGGCTGAACTTTGTCTGATGACAAAGAGCAACAGGCTGTGAAAACAACAGGAATACTGAAAATGTTTGCTAGGTGTGTAGGTGTGTAGGTGTGTGTGTGTGTGTTGCCAGTGTTATGCTTTATGATGATAGCAACTACTAAACTTGTGTGCTTTTTAGGTACACTCCTGTTGGCTCCATCTTGTGTGTGTACATCTATATCAGAGTGTGTGTGTGTGTGTGTGTGTGTGTGTGTGTTTAAATCTGTGTGTGTATCCTGTGTGAGGATACCTTTTCTGTTTGCTAGCCATTTGAAGGCATGCTAACTTCACTTAATCACGTAATCTCAGACTCAGAGAGTGCGCTTGTCTACGCACATGTAAAAAGGTTTAATGTGAATGTCCGTACACGTGTGCAAGGACTCACTTAGTGCATTTTTGTATATTGTGTGTGTGTGTGTGTGTGTGTGTGTGTGTGTGTGTGTGTGTGTGTGTGTGTGTGTGTGTGTGTGTGTGTGCGTGCGTGCGTGTGTGTACGCGATGTCTATCTGTAGGCCCTACTGTGCCGGGGGTACGGCAACATGATTGCGTCCACGCTACCTTCGCTGTCCGAACTGCTGTCAGAGTCGCTGCTGCCGGAATAAACCCAGAGTCCTGGTAAAACGCCGACGCACACGGCCGCTGACGGCAGATGTAACACGCCTTGACCGGAGCCCAGGGCAGCCGAGGGGGCCTTGGCCGTAAGGCCGGGGACCGTTTGTTGATCTTCAGCTCCCACTGCTTCTCCTCCTGCTCCATGCTCCTGTTCTGAAGAGCACAACACACTGTGAGATTCAGAGCGTGTACATGCAGACATCCCTGTATAAGACTATTTCAGATTGGAGAGTAGGAAACTCTGAATTATGTAACCAAGAAAAATTAAATATATGGTATACATGTTTTTTACTGCGCACGCACACACACACACACACATTTCCCCACTCATCCTGTCTCTTCCTATATCGAAGAGAGAGAGAGAGCCGAGAGGAGAAGGATCGCTTTGTGACCGGCACGTAGAAATACGCGTCCGGTATGAATGACCAGGTGCACGATCAGGCAGGTATCGATATCAGTGTGTTCCAGCTCTATGTCGGTCTAAATTTGTTATGTTGAATTCCACATTTTTTGTTTGGGGGACACATTTTAAGAAGGCTAATACTGAGTGAGGAGAAAGAATAGACGGGTTTCCTGTTTACAAACATTACAGGGTGCGTGCGCATACCAGGGGCAGAAAGCCAGATTGGTGAGCTGGTCCGATAATGCAAACGCATTTTTGTCTCAGTGCACATTGTCTTAGTCCCTTCATTTCGTCATGGCATTTATATAACACATACTCTATGGTCTTACAAAGCTAACGTTTTTGACCGATTACAATTTAATAATTTTTTGTGAGCTGGTGAGCTCTCGTTATGAGAAGCTAGCTATAGCTCTGTTGCCATTCATTCCAATGGGGAAACATCGCTGCTAGAATTTCGACATGCATTCCGGTGACGTATTCCTTTAAGCTTTCCTTATTGTTTGTATATAACTGCTGACTCAATAAAACATGATTTTAGTTGGATCTGTTTGTTGGTCTTTAATTTTGCAGTGTTACTGTGATATATATGTATGGCTATAATTATCATTTTAGGCTAATGTAATAGCCCGTGTTAGCAGCAGGGTTACTCCTGAGTGTACCTTTATGATATGGTTTCTGGGAAAAGGTACGATATGTTAGTTTCAAAACATCACTGCAGGTTGATTGTTTTTCGCAGCAGAGGTTGATTGTGGGCGAGAGGGCGATAACACTGTCTTGGTTAGCTCGCCGAAGCTCTACTGCCACTGTCTCGGCAACGTTAGCTAATGTCCGCTAGCTAATGTAGGTTAACTATAGCCAGTTAGCTTTGTATGTAACGTAACAAAAACCCACCCATCTCAGAGGAGCAAAGCTTAATATTTCATTAAATAAAGTTATGTACAAAAGGAGCACTAACGCCACACGTTCTATGTTGGCAACGTGGACGCAGATATAGTAAACTCCGAAGGCAGTCGTAATATTTACCTAATAGGCTAGGCTAACACTGTTGCGCTAACGTTGGCAAAACATCGGCGTAGCTTTAGCTAGCTGTCTAAACTTGTCTCGAGTCCGGACCTTTAATTGTCTACGGTCCGGACTCAAGTACCACAGCCCTCCTTCATTTTGTTATCTGCGCCGTCAGTCCCACCCTTCAATAGCATTTATTGGCCAGGCGTCCATGCTTACGCAAGGTAACGTAACCCCATTGGTACAGGTCCTATCCCCTGACCAATCGGCTTAACAACTCGATGTCAATGCCTAACTGCTAATTTCCACCGGTTGCGGAACCGCTGCGGAACGGACGGCGGGGTCAATAGGTGTATTTCCACTGACTGCGTTCCGACCGCATCCCAGCTCCGGCGGTCCGCAGCCCTCCGCTGGAGAGCTCTGCAGCAATTCAGATTGTGCGGGACAGGAAGTCGAACACAGAAACAAAATAAAACATCCGGTTCATTTTCAAAATAAAATACGCCGTGCTCACGGCGGATCATATTTCCCTGCACTACACCTTGAAAACACAGCACAGAGCTGTTGACCCTCTACACCTCTGGATGGAAACAAACTGTTGTTTGTTTTTGTGGTTCTATTCTACGTGAATTCGCGAGATCTCGTGGGTCCTCGTGACTTCAGCGGTCAGTCATGGCCGCAGCCGTTCCGCAACAAATCCGGACCTGGTGGGTATTGACCAAGGGGGTAAGCTTCGCTTCAGAACGCGAACCTCCGATGGCGCCATTTTGTTGCTACAAAGCGATCACCTCTTGATAGCATTCCACTGACCGCCATTTTTTTTTTTACGTCACTTGACTGTGAATAACTTTAGATCTGAAGCGTTTAAAGACTCTATTTGTCCGTTGTTTATTTCTAAAGAAACACGACAATGTATAAAAGGCTCCATTAGTTTTTGTAAAAATAGGCTAACGATTGTGTCATAACCAAGTGACTTACTGTCGCACAGTAGAGGAATTACCGCATAGTATAGGAGAAGCTCGCAGGCAGTTCAGACTTACATTAGCTGTTTAGGTTTAATTACTAATGTTAACTAGCATGTTAGTTAGCAATAATTAGCCTGTGCTTAGGTTATCTCCTTACATATACCTACACTCTCGGTCTCTATAAGATTGGGAATGATTGAGATTTCCCTTGGCACAGCTACCAGAAGACTTACAACTTTCAGACACGTTGCTCACGTCACATTTACGTTGTCTCTGTCAGTTGGAGGCTGCGCAGTAAAGCAAGAGATCACCGGAAAAGTGTTTCTAATAGCCTTCACTGGTCTCCGTCCAGAGCAACGGGGTCTGTTGGTCCAGAGGACGGCGGAGCACTGAGCTGTTCCGCAACCCCAACCAATCGGGCTACTTCGTAGGGCGGGGCTTCGGGTGGCCATAGTGGGATTCGTAAATTTGCATAAGCCGATGGATATAATATCACACCAACCAATGCGTAACCGAGCTAAGTCCCTTCTGAAATATTTTAAACCATTTTTGAACTGATGTAGTGTAAGCTTTTTCAAATCACAACTTGTACAAAGACTATTTTTAGAAACTAGAAGAATTTAGGTTTGCAAATGCAGCCTCATGCATGCAAAATGTAATTAGCTACAAATAGTCTTGCTTTGCTTATTGGCAAACAGACACCACACCTTGGCTAATATATAGCTTAACCAGGTAACAACTACCCTGTAGAGTGAACAGTTAAGACCACAATCAGGATTGAACTAAAGCAAGAGACACTCAGTGATGTAAAGAAGTCAACCATGGGCTCGGTTTGACCATGAACCCTTTAATGTAACATGTAATTAACACAAGCTCAAGCTAGCCCTGAGCTTTTCTGTAGACTCAGGTTTAGGGTGGCCTTGGTGCGACTATCTTAGGTTTCCATTATGAGGCGGACCGCTTCCGCTTTGCAAAGGTCAGTCATCCTGTCCAATTATAAAAGTAATTCCAGCTCTGCATGTAGAAGAAAAACGCACACTCCTTGTATGCAATCTATGTGTCATTCCTTCACAAGCATCAGCATTGCATGAGCTGTGTACGTGTTTTTTTTTTTTTTTGGTCGGATAGGTCTATCATTTAGCAATTCCAGGAATTGTCAAGGAGGTACAGTACTCAATTTCTGTCCGTCTTCACACAGACATTCCTCCTGATATATCGGCCCCAGGTTGCAGCCCACCTGTGTGTCTGTCTCCGTTTCCTGTCGTTGCTGTTGTTGTTAACCTCTGCTTCTTACTGCTGTCTGATGACTGGGAGGAACTGGGTAAGAGAACAAAGATATTTTGAAGATTCAAAGTGGCTCTAATCAAGATTTTCATGCCAACAATGGGTCAAATGACTGAGTGCAATGTGAACGGGGTCAGCAGCAGTGACAAACCCACAGAGTTTACTCACCCGACTCTGCAGTTCCGTTCAGCTCTACGGAGCATTTTAGCGTCTTTCAGCTCATTGGTTTTGGTTTTGTGACACACAACTTAACTTGTAGGTTCAGTCTTGACACACATACAGTATTGTGAGAAGATTGTAAACTCAAGGTTCATTTACTTAGCAATTCCTCAAGCTTTCAGCAGGTGGACTTGGGGATAGAGCTGAAAGCTTCGTAAATACTTTTTGGGTTAACAATTTTTACGACTCAATTCACTCTCATGCGCAACATTTCCTTAACAGGTAGTAGTTTCCTGCGAAAGAGCTCTGATAAAGCAACGCTTCTGGTACAACCCCGACTAGCTGGTGAACATAGTGAAGCATTTAGCAGCTAAAGAGAAATATATTTCCCTCAGGAGTTGGCGAAGATTAAAACAACTAAAAGAAGAGTACATATTTGACCTTAACTCGTAAGACGGACACAAACAACTTCAAATGAATGATAATGTTGTTCTGTGTCTACTATATGAGGAAATAGGCAAGCGCTTTCTAACAAGTTTCATATTAACTTTAAAAAGGTCAGCGATGTATTCATAGCATGTCCTGAGCCAAAACAAAATCAGGTGATGCAGCTTTAAAGGATGTGTATCTGTGTGCCTACCTGCGTCTCTTGACTGCTCCAGCCAATAGATGGGCCTGAGACAGGTGGCTGGTCCTTTGCTCCGCCCCCGGTTGTTTAGCAGCCACCTTCTTTTCCGGCTCTTTGCGGCTTTCCGTGGACACTTGCTTCACTAGAGCGCTGTGACAGTACCGAGTTAAGGTGAATAAACCATATTGGAGCCTTGGAGAGGGAACAAACAGTGGGGCTCATGGGCAAGTAGAAATGCACGACCTAGTCAGCAGCAGTCCAATCAACAAGGTACGTTCTGTCCTCCCATTACAAACTCCATTACATCTCTCCATCAGTGTGCTAGAAAAAGTGACACAGTTCTGAGAGGCTAAAAACGCACTAATGCAGCGAAGCAGAGAGAGTTGACACAGATATAAAGCCTAAAAGAAGTCCAAGAGACGGACAGAGCTCAGGAGACATGGAATCGGGGTCAACAAGCAGAGACGGAGAAAACTGGACTGAGAAACACACAAAGATAAAGCACAAGACAAAAAGGGACAGATGGACGGGAAACCACGGATACAAAGAGGAGCATTAAGTATACTGTGCGTGAGGTTCATACGAGCAGTCATGAGTTTTCACTGGGTTAACTAAGGTCTGCACCTGTGTGCGTGCGTGTACTTTTTGTTCACAGCAATTGCTTTAAAACGGTCACTGTAGTTACCAGCCTATGATACAGTTTCCACGACAACCCATTCTCTTCTTCATCTGCACACAAACCTGTCTGTCAGCAACCTGTCTGTCGGCAAAGACAAAGAGAGTGTGGCAGAGAGGAGCAGATGAAGAGCACAGAGAGCAACAACCAACAAGCAAAACTACTGGACATGTATTTAAAAGTGTATATAAAAGAGTTCCATATGGTGTAGTATTTACACTGTGATGTAAGGCAGAGGATCTATGGATTACAGGAGTTCGGTTTATGAATTAGATGGTCCGTCCTAAATACATGCATACATATATACAATGTTTTTGTGCTTCTTTCATCGGCTAAAATTTGAGGTTATGTAATGCATCGATATGATGCAGATGCTATTTGGCAAAAACAAAACAGGCTGGTTCCAGACCTCTGACCCGCTGCCCACACCTAAGATTTGTACAGCGATTGCGCCCACTAATAGCTGCTTTCTCCAGTTGGAGAAAGTCAGCCAATCAGAGCTTAGTAAGCAGGATTAAGAACGGAAAGGACATCTTCCTACAATCGCTAGCTGGAAGAGCTAGACTGAGAAATCAGCCAGGCCGATATATTGGTCGATATCAGCCTATTGCAGAAGAGCTGATTGCTGTATATGTCAGCTGACAACATTGTTTACCTTAAATTATGTCAAAATGTTATTCCTTCATTCAGCGCAGACTTCAAAAGTGGCAGAGTTTATTTCCGAGTGGCAGACGAAAATAAAAAAAAAAGTTCATTTCAGAACCTGCTACTTCCTCAGCTTGAGTATTAAAGACTTTGGATGTTTCATTAGGCAGCGAGAATTTTTTGTTTCAAAATAGCATACGGGCTGGAAGGTTTTTTGTAAACCAAAAATCTCAGCCCCTGGCAAAGTAATCGTGCCTAATTTGCATTAGGGCTGTGACGATTTGTCGATGTAAATGCGTCACACGTAGAAATCTAAAAACAACATGGCTGCCTCCAGAAACAGCGCAAGTATGGATTCCTCGCAAGTTCAACAACACGTTGAGAAAAAGGCTTGCACATGGTCTTCTAAAGCGTGGGAGCATTTTATTCATAATGCCAACAACAACGTGGTAGTCTGTAGACTTTGTAAAATGCGTTTCACACTAGCACGACGGCAATGCAAGACCTGAAGAGGAGACACCCGGGATCCCTGAGTCAGGATAACAGCAGCCAAACACCGTAAATTCTGCTCACCTTTTTGTCCCTTTCCCTCCCTAGTAGAGTTTAGATTCTCTGGCCGAGCCCAAACTTGACCCATGGGCCGGGTCAGGCCGATATTTCCCCCTACTATCCTCGGGCCGGGCCCTTGATCAAGCATTTGTGTTTTTTTTAAATCATTACTTTATTAGCCTAATTGGGTGGGGAGAAAACTATGCCTCTCCAGCTTCTCCCGTAGCTCTGGGTATATGTCCTGCACTGACTTGATTGTGAGGTAAACTGTGCTAAAATTGTGTCTCCCCCATCTGTCTTCAATAATTGCGCAACCAGGCCAGATTGTTTCAGATATCTCACAAGTCCTTTATAACGGCCCACGTATTAAAAAAGTGTCTGTTTTAAAATCGGGCTTGGGCTCATAATTCCAGTTAATATGTCGGGCACAACGTACCTATGATAAAAATTACAGACTTCTACATGCTTTGTAAGTGGGAAAACCAGCAAAATAGGCAGTGTGTCAAATACTTGTTATATACTTGATGGAAAAGAAATATGTGGCTATCATGGAGAAAGTGAAAACTGAACTAAAAAATTTAAAAACAAAACTCACACTCACTACAGATGCATGCCACTTCATCAATAATAGTTGGGAGCTGACCTCATACAGCCTAACTACAATGCCATTTGAGGAGCGCCACATAGCAGAAAATATTGCTTCCTGGATGGAAATGGTGGCAGAGAAGTTCGATTTCTTATTCAGTGACAAATGTGCTGGCTATCGTCCATGACAACGCTGCCAATGTTGTGACAGCTCTAAGGATCCTGGAGGAGAGGCATGGAGTTGCCTCCCATCAGTGTGCTGGCCATACTATCCAGTTGGTGGTGAACCACGCACTGAAGAGTGATGCCATGATTAACAGGACCTTTGGGGCTGCAAGGTGCCTTGTACAGCATTTCAAGAAGAGTGAGCTGGCAAGCAGCAAGCTGAAGCAAAAGCAGAAACAGTGGGGCACACCTGAGCACAAACTCATTCAAGATGTAGCAGTAAGATGGAACAGCTCTTACTATATGGTGAGTTGCCTGTTAGAGCAGTGATGGCCAGTGGCCGCAGCCCTGTCAGATCCAGTAAACACTACCTTGACCTCAGAAGTGACCAATGGACTCTGTTGGAGGAACTGGAGCAAGTGCTCAAGCCTTTTGAGCAGGCCACTGTGTTCCTGAGTGGCCAGGCTTATGTTACTATCCCTGTTCTACCTCCACTGCTAAAGGGCAAAATGTCTGTATAATTGCTGCTGCTTTTATTCATAAAAAAAGCAAAGCTTTTCGCAAACTGAAGTTCCTGTCAGCAGATGATATCCTAAAAGTGCAAGTCCGAATTCAGACTCTTGCACTCAGCCAGGTCCCAACCAAAGGAGAGCTCCAGGTCTGTGCTGGACACTTTGTTAGGGTCAGATTCCGAGGAGCACAGCAATGAGGAAGATGTTGGCCAGGAAGAAGAAAGAGACCGTGAAGTAGTGAGCAATGAGGTGCTCTTATATTTTGGAGAAAACTCCATTTTAAGAGAGAATAGCCCCCTTCAATGGTGGAAGGGAAATGCAGTACGGTTCCCCAACCTGGCTGCTCTGGCCAAAGCCTACTTGTCTGTGCCTGCGACGTCCACTCCATCCGAACGGCTCTTTTCAGCTGCTGGGAACATTGTGTCAAATAAAATAGCAAGCCCAACTGCAGGGCATTGTAGACATGATCACATTTCTCCACAGCAATGCCTAACCGTCGCTTCAACATACACACATGGAAACACACTGCCTAAGAGAGATAGAGGGAGGTAGAAAGGAGAGAGATAAATTGCACTTTTATTTTCAAGTTTTTTATTTTTGTATTCCTCCTGAAAGTGGAAAGTTTTTAATGTAAGATTAAAGGGAGAAGAGCTTGGATGTTAAACTAGAGCTTATTCATAAAAAAAGCAAATACAGGTTACTCTTTTTGCACTTGCTCTGTTTACTATATTCTTTTGTGTATTCCTCCTGAAAGTGACTTGAAATGTTAATTTGTTTTATTGTTGGATTTATTTGATACATCTGATTTCATATGTTGCTAAAATTGCACTTTTTTACTGTAAGATTAAATGGAGAAGAGCTTGGATGTTAAAGGTCCCATGGCATGAAAATTTCACTTTGAGGTTTTTTAACATTAATATGCGTTCCCCCAGCCTGCCTATGGTCCCCCAGTGGCTAGAAATGGTGATTGGTGTAAACCGAGCCCTGGGTATCCTGCTCTGTCTTTGAGAAAATGAAAGCTCAGATGGGCCGATCTGGAAACCCCTTTCTCTACTTTGCCCGTCCAGAGAATTTGGCCCACCCGTGAGAGAGACATCATGGCTTTCAAATGAGCAAAGTGGCAGTTGGTCAAGGCCCCCCCCCCCCCCTCCTCCTCAATAGCTACAGACACAGAAATGGCATATACTAAGGAAAGCTCATTGTGGGACTGGCTCTAGTGGCTGTTATTCTGCACCAAGGCTGAATTTCGGGAAAGAGATTTCAGATACAGTATTAGGGGATCACTAAGGTCTATATAAAAGCATCAAAAGAGCATCATGTCATCGGACCTTTAAACAAGAGTGTATTCATTATTTTACCTACTATTGTTAAAAAAGCAAATACAGGCTTTTTTTTTTTTTGCACTTGCTCTGTTTACTAAGTTAAGTAAGTAAGTTAGGTTTTTTATTTTTGTATTCCTCCTGAAAGTGACTTTATTTTTTTGTTGGATTGATAGCCTACATCTGGCTTCAGGTTGCACTATAAATTAATTTTACTTGAACAGTGCAGTGTTAAACAATTTTAATAAATAGAGATTTGAACCTTATTGAAATTTGTTTTGTGTAAATTGTTAATAATTGAGCAATAGGAAAATAAATCGCTAACTGAAAAATGTATTGTTAGATTAATCGAAAAATGAATCATAATTAGTCAACTAATCGAAAAAAGAATCGCTGGATTAATCGTTTAAAAAATAATCGTTTGGGACAGCCCTAATTAGCATTCATGTTTTTTCGTTACTAGGAGTGTCACAATTTGTGGCTAAACATGGGCTTTTCAGCAGTGACACAATGCCACAATAAGAGCCACTGGATGGCAGAAGGGTAATTTACAACAACAGTCTGAGTTTTTTTTTATTATTGAAGTGCAATTGAATGCACCATTAGTTTAAATTATTGAAGTCCAAGTGAATGCACCATTCGTTTATAGAGGTGCACACACGCACCATCGTATGCCACATGCTTTACCCTCATTTCTTTACATAACTTACTCAGGGAGAAGGCAAAAAAGCAGGAGGATTTTTCAGTTCTGTTGTTTCTCCGTTATCTGCGATTCCGGCTACGGGTAAGCTAATGTTACCCGTGTATTTAGCTGCCATGTAGCTACCAGCCGGTAAGCTACGTCTGTTTCTTTTTTTTTTTGTACGGACGTGGGCAAGGAGGCGGGGTAAAGAGAGGCAATAATACTGGGGGGGCTCACCGATCCTGCTTCCGATTTCAATTGTTAAAAAACAAAGCTTATTTTGATCTTTTTTTTTTTTTAATTTAAAATCAAAACCATGACGACCCTATTCGTTCCTAAGCATTACGAATGACACATTTAGCCTTAAGCTTTTAATTTTAGCATTAGATATAAAATTTGTATTAGGTTTAAGAAAGCTTTGAAGGCATGCCTCTTCTTAGAAAGAAACTTGACTGTCTTGCTCTGGAGGCAGTTTGAATGTTTCATTTGAATTAAAATCGTCTGAATTGATACTCGTTTTGATATAATGCAAACATTCAAAAAACATACACATTGTGAGTAAGTGTCAGCATGCATCTTATTAAAGTATTTGATACTAGTCTCCAATTCTCATTTCATAAACAACAAAATAAACTAGACGCACAAAGTGCAACTGCAGTGACTTCAACTACATCTCAGTGCTTATTTTAAACCTGAAAAACTGCTCACTAAAATGGGGGATAACCGATTAGTATATTTAGGCACATAAACACAGAGCGATACTGGCTAATTCAAATGTTCAGTTTTATATAAACCAACATGTGATAAAAGGATATTCTGTATTCCAACAGTTCCTGTTTCTCCTCATCCCTGCGTTGTTTCTCCACCAGGCACTGTTGCCTGGAGACCTCGTCCAGGAAGCTGCTCTCATCCTCGTCCAATCCCCTTACCATGTTCCCTGTCACCATGGAAACAAACATGCTCTCAACACATGGCAGTCGAGTGATGGCAATTTTCAGAAGAAAAAAACAACAACCCATGAGAGACTGTTATAAAGCCACACTAATAGACCTTCATGGTTAAAGACAATAAGGCATGTTTACTTTTAACAGATGTAACACATTTACTGTTGATATGAATAATAGTAGTACATAAAGGAATGACAGGATATGCAAATCTGCCATCTGATACATTCATTATTAAAATACCAGTAAGACAATATATAAATACTCCATTACTATCCTATTTAAGTGAAAGCACAGAAGTATTGTCTGCAAAAAATGGTAGGTTGTGAGAAAATGAATGAGGTGGGACATTTTTTGAAACATTTTGCTTTTTTGTATTGTAATGGCTAATCTCTAATTAAATAATGATTTCAATGAAACCATCTCAGAAGTTTAGAAGGGAAATATCTTTTTTGGTGAAAATGCTACAACTCATAGCCCTCTAAAATGTGAGAAGGGGTCCCAACCAGACACTGTTTTTTTCTGATGAGGTCACAAGCAGAAAAGGTTGGGAACCACTGGTTTAACGGGGTTGTACTTGACATTTAGAACATTAATATTGCAGTAACAAAAAATATTTGCTATTTAAAATAAATAGTGGAGTAATGACATACTGAACAGAGAATGGAGTCACACTCCCTCTGTGTGTGTTGTAATCTGACTTTCTCCGTTCTTTGTTTTGATAGTTGGTGCGGTGCCTTGTGCATCAGTATCTGATGCCGAGGGCTGTGACAAAGCAGTGGTATCTAACGAGCTGGGAAACGGTCTGTGAGAGCCGTGTGGAGGTAATCCCTTTAAAGATATAGTACGTAGTTTCTGTCGCCCCCATGAGGAATTCGAAGTAATGACAACAAAACTTTCGGCGCAGCCACATGATACAAGCCTTCCGTGATTGCGCACCGCCCCCACCCCTCCTTCACGTAGTTATGGTGCATTCTTTTTGTCCACCGAAGTCGATTTACGAGTCATTTTGCGGAGTTACGAACCGGAAGTTGCAAAAAGAACGCCCCCGAGGTCGTATATACGATTCGTCAAGTCGTCTGAACTCAGAGGACCCTGAGTTCACTTTCAAAGATGGCTACGTTGTAAAGCACACGTAGTAAACATTGTGGTTTTCTACAATTTTAAGCACTTTTGTCTTTGTTGTAACCAAATGAAGAAGTCGTACACATAGCACTGTATACTGCTACCTATAGGCATGTCGCTACAGTCTTATTAGGAGTTAAATACTGCCTAATTAGTTATTTTGTAGCTTGTGCAGCTGAAATTGTTGCTATATGACAACAATGGCTTTAAGCAGAGTCTTGAGCAGAAAGCAGAGCAGTAGCCTAACGTTAAGCAAAACGTAATTTTCATGTATCAAACTGTGAAATATATTTGTGTAATATGTCAATAACTGGGTGAATAGAATCCTAAATGTTACTAAAAATGTTACAAAAATCCATCTTTTCTCCGACTCGTAGTATTGTGTGACAAAAAGAACGCAACAACCCGCGGTTATTCGTTTTTCGACATGGATGTGACGTCACACTCAAGCTACTAGTTGCGATTACAAGACAAAAAGAACACACCATTACTTGTAACCCAGGAGGACATGGAGGATTAAAAAAAAACATGGTGGACTCTTCAGAAGATGTAATTATCTTCACTTGAGTTTTGCGGGCGAAAGTCGCCGGACAACACAATCTTCTGAACATAGCCATACTGAAAAATACAGAGAGAGTTGTGTGAAGCTGATATTGTTAATTAGCTTTGAAGCAACTCAATTGGCAATGGCTTGAATGTAACGGACGTTCATTAATATCAAAAAGCAGTGTTTCCCACAGATTAGAAAGCAATTTTATTCAACAACGGTATGGCATATTTTCCTTATATCATGCAGCCCTACATTTTACAGCTATTTTTTGCAGTTTAATTGCTACTAACCGCCAGACTAATTTGAAAATGCGTAGTAATCTAGAAACATTCAGTTCATCTTTGATTTCCAAGGGGCGCAGACCAAAATGTCTCGACGCAATCAGAGAGACCTACAACCATTCATTGCAACGAGACGTGTTTCTGAAAACAGTTGAGGTGGGAAATAGGCAATACAGTAACAAAATCTTGAGTCATATTTGATCAGCACCGCCTAAATGATCTGAGTTTCGGGGGTCTGGTGGGTTGCGCTGGACAGATCTAAAGGACGGGGATGCTCCTCTGTCAGTCATCGTCTTAAACCCACTCCATGTTAGATATACGGTTGTGATTGGCCTGCTTGGGGCCAGGTCGGCCGGAAATCTGTCTGAACGGGAGGGGGGCCAGACGTATCTGCCAGATCAAATGAAACATGAACTTGGCAGATTCGTCTGGTTCCCAGGCTAGTACTAAGCATGCAGCTATTACATTTTTTACAAGTTAGACAGTGTGCGGCAGTCCCGGCGTTATGGGCGGGCTTTAGGGGGCCGGGCCCGCCCCCAGAGTCAGCTGTGCCCGCCCTGGACGGACGAGCCCTTTTTTAACTGACGAGCCTGTCACCAATCACACCTTTTGTTTTGTACAACATTTTTTAAACATATATATACCATAATAAATAAAAATATATTGTGTTGTATATACATGAATCATGATAAAAATAAAAGGGTGTTTGTTCTTAATTTAATTAAAATAATTGTAAATGGATTTGATTGGTTTGTCAAAACTGATGCAGTTAAAACGGAAATTGACATGCAGCCTGCATGTCAGGAAGCTATCAGGAATTTGTATTAGAGAATAGGTAACTTAATGTAAACTAAAGAGATAATTTAGGTTATGGATATACTGGGCGTTTCCTTAATGTTAAACAACGAGCTCCAAGGTTGGTGGAAGAAAGTGACAAAGCTGGCGAAAGTACAGGGAGTAACGTTAGTTCTGAAGTTGTCACTGCCGGAGCTAGCATTAGCCACGGTGCTGCTGGCCGACACTGTAACCCAAAGCAAGGGTCTTCATCACAAGCGGCAGAACCAGGGGATCTTGGCGTTGAGAAACCAAATCAAATTGTCTTGAAAACTTTTCCTGCACGCTTGTTCTCAGGCAAAAAAAGAACTTTCAACAGCAGCTGGTATGGTAGCAGAGGCTGGCTGGAATACTCCATCCAGGCAGACGCTGCATTTTGCTACCCATGCAGAAAGTTCCGAGCACCCTCCTCTGCTGTAGACTCGACTTTTACGCTGAGTGGATTTTGCGATTGGAAGCATGCAGTCGAGACTGGGAAAGGACTTAACAAACATGCATCATCAAAAGAACACCAGCTCTGTGAAGCTATGTGGAAAGATAAGGAGAGACGTGTTCAGACGGGTACAGAAATTGCTACGTTGGTAAATACAGAACAGTTGCAACGTAATAGATACTACCTGTCAGCCATCATTGATGCCATTGAGTTCCTTACAGTAAACCAGCTACCTTTTAGAGGGGACAATGATGGTTTTGATAGTATGTCTGGAGATGGCTGTGGCCTATTTTTGTCCTTGTTTGAATACACTTTAAGGAAAGATCCTGTCTTGGCCAGAATAGCACAGTCTATTCCACACAACGCTAGATACACTAGCCATGATATTCAGAACAACATCATAGACATTATGAGTACTATGGTCACAGAGCAGATTGTGAAAGAGGTTGGCGAGTCATTTTACACTATAAAAGTGGATGGAACTAGAGACTCTACAGGAACAGAAAATATTTCCATAATTGTGCGTTTTGTCAATGACCTGTACGAGCCAACTGAGCGCCTTCTGACCATTTCCACGACTGACGAGGGGGATGCAGCTACATTAACTGACACAATTATTGAGGAATTAACACAAGCAGGACTGAGTCCCCAAAAAATCATCAGTCAGGTGTATGACGGGCGCCCCCTGATGTCGGGCAACACGGAGGAGTGCAGAAACTTCTGCAACAGAAACTGCACAGAGACATACCATATGTCCACTGTTTCAATCATCAACTTCATTTGGTGGTCATTCATGCTTTGGCAACTGAGCAAGCCTTTTTGGATTTTTTCACAATGTGCAACATGCTCTACAAGTTCTGCAGAAAACCCACAGTCTCCCTTCTCTATAAGGGACAGACCCTGAAGAGACTCTTAGATCAACGCTGGACTGGTCATCTTGGCACGGTCTCTGTTATTTTAAGATCATTTGATGACCTTGCCACCCTTTTGCGCGAAGTCAACAGCACCACAGCCTATCCCAAAGACGTGCGAGTTGAAGCAACAGGTTTACTGCAGGCCATGTCTGAACCAAGTTTCAGATTCATCGCTGAGATGGCGCACAAAATCTTGTCATATCTCGCCCCCCCTAACACAATGCTACAGGCAGAGGACATGGATCTGTTTACAGGTTTGCAACTTGTAAATTCAGCATGTACATGTGTTGAAAATCTGCGCTCTGAGACAGAATTCATGGCACTCTTTCAGTGTTGCAAGGATGCAACAGAGGAGCCCGCACCAAAGAGACAGCGCACACCAAACACATCCTTTGCTATGTATGTAGTTGAGGAAAGAATTACACGTGAAGATCCCAACAACGAAACCGAGCTGCGCAGGCTGTATTTTAGTTGTATTGATGCAGTTTGTGGGGAAATGAAGGAGCGTTTTGGGGAGCGCAACTGTGTGCTAATGGATGCGCTCAAATCTCTCGACCCGGAGGATTCTACTTTTTTGGATGTGTCCAAGGTGAAACCTTTACTGGACCTTTCTAATACAGCCATTGTCGAGTCGGAATATACAGTGGCTCGCCGGTTCCTAACTGAGCAAATGAAGGTCTCATCCCCACCTGACGGGGGTATATGGACAATGAAAAAAGTTCTAAAACACTTCCACAAACCTCTCGAAGCAATGCCGAGCGTGATGACAGCGCTGAAACACGCTTTGACTTTTGGTGCAAGCACTGCACTCTGTGAGAACTCTTTTTCCACACTAAAGAACATTCTTACAGAACATCGTCTCAGCATGCTTCATCGAAGAAAGGCCAATTTAATTAAGTTGGCATTTGAAAAGGACTTAACAAAGAAATTCAGGGAGGAGTGGAAGGACAGCCTTTTGAGAAGATTTCACTCTGCAGCAAAGCGTCGCCTGCCACTCTACTAACGGTGAGCTTGTATTTTATGCTGGCTCCCTGTAGTCCATGTTAGAGGCTGAGAGACAGTAAAACAAACAGCCTAAAAAACACCCAAAATGTAATAAAAATGTAACGTTAATACTTGTGATTAAGATGCTTAATGATTGCCAAGGTCTACATTATTCTCCCTGTTTTTATTTGTATTGCCATGTTGTCCATGATTTAGGCTAACGCAATTAACCCTATTTGTATATGCTGTATAAGCCTATGGTGGTTGTGCGCAATAATTGTATGTTCAGTGTACATACTGCGCAGTGAAAATGAAGTCACTCTGCTGTAATGCCATGTTGTCCATGATTTAGGCTAACGCAATTAACCCTATTTGTATATGTTGTATAGGCCTATGGTGGTTGTGCGCAATAGTTGAATGTTCAGTGTACATACTGCGCAGTGAAAATTAAGTCTAAATTAATGCTGTTTCAATACCAAATAAAATTTGTTAAACATGTAGACCTGTATGCATTCATTCAATACTCATTTGCAAGATAATTAAGATAATGTTACATGATGAGATTTATTTAATTTGTGCCCCCCCAAAAATAATGGCAAGCCCATCCGTGAATTTGTGTCTGGAGCCGGGTCTGGTGTGCGGCAGTTTTATTGTAAAACTGAGCAGACGAAAATTTGAAATGAAGTGCTGAAGTGGACTATTTACCATTTGATAGCACTAAAAGGTACTGCTAAAAAAAAAAATCCTTGGCATGACTGTTTATCTTTATAACACATTGCCACTGGCTATATATAAAGTGTTAATTCAAACCCATATAACAAATGGAGGTAAAAGTCCTAATAACAGATATAACAAGGGGAAACTGAGAGACAAAGACTCACTGAATTTGAATTGCTCCTCATACTCCTCTTGTTTCTTGTCTTTCTGCTCTTGCAATCGCTCAAAGAGGGAACGTGGGTCATACACCTCCTCCGGCGCATCTGAGCAGTACACAAACAAACGTGGGTGTATGCACAGCTGTATGCATTTCAGAAGTTGGGCACGTTTCGGTTATGTGAGTAAGTGAATGTGTTCTTCTTACCCTCTGGGTCGTCAGGTTTCCTCACTTTCTCCCATTCCTCCTGTCTCTTCTTCCTCATCTCATCAAGCTCAGCTTCCGACACAAACTTCCTGCTGAGGTCAACGCCCGGTGGCCCTGCCCCTTCCATTGCTACTGACCTACACACAGCACAATTGTGAAATAGAGAATTTTAAGCTAAATGCAGATTCCATTGGGCCCTAAATTAAGTCAGTGCTAAAAGCTAACTGGAGATTTGAAAATATGACTACACCTAGTACTGTGAAGTACTAGTGAAGTTTCCAACAGAGCCACCCACTGAAACTGTTGTTTAAAAATACATCTTAAAGATACATTAAAAAAAAATATTCCCAGTGGCTTAGGCCTGGTGGGGGGGGCAATTTAACACTGGGGGAAACCCTGCAGTGTATCACTCCAAAAAAGTAAGCCTATGTTTTTTACTTAAGACTGGACTAGACTACTAGAAGTCACTAGTAGTTGTTTTCAATGGTTTTCTCAGGGGACCCACGCTGACAATCTTTTAATTAAATTGATTTATTATTTTTCTATGTAGTCCAGCAAAGGAATAAATCAATCTAAACCATTAATGCTCAGTTTCGGTCTTGTGAGCAAAACCCTTCACAACCACTGCTGTTGAGTACAGCACATACTTCTGCGAGTATTACCCGATCAAAACCACCTGAGGTTGCAATTCAGTGATGCATCTGTTGAATAAATGTAGCAAATAAAGTTTCAACATGCATGTGCAAAGCCCCTATGAAAAGGGAAATGACATACTACCATATTCACTGCTCCAATATTAATTTGCCCAATGGTACAGAAGCCCCAGTGATGAATTAATCTGTTGTAATGAGCGTGATCAAAACACAATAGCACCACTAAAGCACTAAACTATTTCCTTTTACTTAAAGTGCTCATATTATGCTCATTTTCAGGTTCATGATTGCATTTAGAGGTTATATCAAAATAGGTTTACGTGGATTAATTTTCAAAAAACACTACATTTTTGTTGTACTACACATTTCTGCAGCTCCTCTTTTCACCCTGTGTGTTGAGCTCTCCGTTTTAGCTACAGAGTGAGGCATCACACTTCTGTTCCATCTTTGTTGGGAGTCGCACATGCGCAGTAGCTAGGTAAGGACTACTAGCCAGTCAGAAGCAGAGTATGAGGGCGTGCCACGCTAGCAGCTAGGCGAGCATTATAACGTGTGTTACAAAGTGAGGAATGTTTGTCAAGGAAGTAAAGGCTGGACTACAATAGAGCTGTTTGAAGCTGTGTTTTCTCTGGAAGATGGTAAGTCCCTTTGGGGTGGACTTTGATCTTTTTCATTTTGTAAACCTATTACATATAAATAAGATATATAACACAATAAAGGAAAGGGAATTAAGCCAAAAAAGCATAATATGAGCACTTTAGCATCTGGATATTTGCCACCAGGCCTATATTCTTCACATTTTTTATTCATTTGTGTAAGAGTGTAATTACATAAGTTGAACCATGCTGGTCACATGTACCAAGTCATATGAGATAAACAATCAAAAATATCTATAGGTCACGAGGTTTTGATTTGTAGGCCAACTTGTGGTGATCATTTTGACACTACATGGAAACAGACGTTATTTTCTTTTTTGTTTTACGAGGCGGAAACACACTTACGTTGCTGTAGTTACATGACCAAAAGACCACAAATGTAAACCGCAACAACTACTGGATAACCACAGCATGTGTAAGATTTTTGAAATTGATGTTTTTAATACCTGTATTAAAAGAGAGGAACTAATCTGAACTCAACCTGTAAGGTTTTGGCTCTACCTTGTGGTCATCTTTAATCATCACAAGTAATTAAAATTATAGCAATTTAAAGAACTTCTCGTGCACGAAGACAGCTCAAGAAAACCATAAGACAGCACAGCCGATTTGCAATGAGGCGAGGTTTATCGTCTGTATCCCTGTTGATTTACTCACGGCGACGATAACAACATTAACGTTAGCCGCTAAAGGTAGCTAAGCCTTTTAAGCCAGAGGACACATTCGGCTAATGATACAATTTATATTTTACAATGTATAAACAAAACAGCAATCAATCTGCAGTACAGCAGTCAGACTCATTGACTTCCTATTGCTGTAGTTTAGATGCTCGAGGGGTAAAAGCAGTGGACACGCAGATAAGAGTAACGTTATGTGGCTGCAACCCATGGCTAGCGTTAGCTTCATTAGCATTCAAGCAAGCTGTTGTTACCGCTGTCAGTAGCCGAACATCGTGTCATGTTGGAAAAGCAATACTTTCAGCTGCAAAACCAAGCACAATTGAGTTTCAGCTTATGACCGTTCCACATCATGTTGAATAATTTCTGTGTCACTTAAACTTACCAAGCTCGGCTAGTCGATATAATACAACTGCTCCAAATCAATGACGTTTTGTGTCACGGTAAAAATATCCCGTCGCTATTTTCAACGTGCGCCTTTAGTTCCGACCTGCTTTTCTGCAAAGGAGCCGATAGACTTTTCTTCATGAACTTTATTGCTGAAATTAAGTGCAATATACAAACAAGGCAACCGTGCCATCGAGTGATGACACTATAAAACAGATATAACCTAAAAATAAATAAATAAATAAAATTTATTTCACGGTTCTGGTGTAGGCTACTTGTAGAATCAAAATTCAAAACCCAATACATCTATGTTCAAAACAAGGAGAAAATAACAAAACAATATAATAGTTGTATGAGTTTATGAATAAATCAGCAGATCCCGAATAGTGAGATACGGTTTCAGGTTGCAATTCACAGAACAGATCGTTTTTGAACTTCCAAAGTGACAATTTCACAGGATAAAACTTATGAATCAACTTTAAAAAAAACAAGCATCTTTTTCACCTTTTCTCCATATCTGTTACGTAACAATTCCAATATAATATTGCGCAGGGGACAGCAACAATGTTGTTCTTTTTGGTAGTTATTTAACTTGGTGCCAGAAAAACAAATCTTAATAGTCCCTAAGAAGAGATGCTACTCCACTCCTAAATATCAACGTCCACATGGGACAGCAAACAATACACGAAAACAAGAAAAGATTCTCCAGGGGACAGATAGACCAGGCCATTACAACAAAATAACCGAGACACTAATATTATACCCCTTTGGAACAAAGTTCTCAATGAATTTGTTGTATATAAAATATTGCAATTGTTCCAAATGTTGAAATTGGGAGATAAGAATATCCCAGTAAGCACAGATACGTCGCGGCGACGTATTGGCGATGTAATCAAAATGCATCGGGGATACGCATAGATACGTAGTATTTTGGGTTTTTTTTTTTGCTTTCAAAAAACTTCATTATTCCAATACAGAAACATACAAACATTGAGAACATTAACTGCATACATACATACAAACATGGAAAAGGGGGCGCATGGAGTTTACATCAAAGAGGTTGAAAGGCATTGTAGATGTTGTAGATGTAGAGTCCGGATTGCTTTCTTATACGTCAGTCCTTTTAAAGTTTCAAAATATAATTTCATGTCATTTTTAAATTGGTGAATATTTGGTTTGCTTTTAGACCATTTACATTTATGGATATACAATTTCCCAAATAAAATTAAAAGATTTAAAATGAAAATATAGCATTTATTCAAATCATTTCCTTCATAGTAAAAAATAATGTCACTACTTTGTAATTTTATCTTAGAGCCACACAATACATAAAATACATCCTCCACATCAATCCAGAACAATCTGACATAAAAACATTCACAGAACAAATGTGCAATCGTCTCTGTGAAAACCCCACAAAATGTGCAGGATTCAGAAAGTTCAGGTTTATATTTCTTTAAAATTTGATTTGTTGGGTAGATGCAATGGACAATTTTGAAAAATACTTCCTTAACTTTATTACTAACAACATACTTATTATAATAGGTCCAAATCAAATTCCAATTGATATTCCCAAGGTGGTTATTCCAACAATGTTTGCATCGAGCAACTGTGGGGCAATGTGTCACATGTCTTTTTATCCTTTTTGTCAATGCCATTTAATAAGACATCTGTTCTAAAAGTTGACTGGTCATTTGACACATTACTACTCTGCATTTTATTTTATTTTATTTTATTTTATTGGAATATTGAACGTCATTAAGAATTCTGAATATGTAAGTTAGTGACCATTGTCATTAATCAGCTTGGAAATCAATAAAATGTTGTTTTGGACCCAATTGGGATAAAATATTGACTTGTTCTTATACTTTACATCTTTGTTATTCCATATCACATGTTTGTGGGGTGAAAAATTGTGTTTATAAATAAAAAGCCAACATAAAAAAACCTTGCTTATGAAAGTTAGATAGCTGAATAGGGATTTTATCAATATCAAAATTGCACTTTAGTAAAAATTCAATACCACCAACTTTTTGAAAAATAAAGTTTGGAATAAAATACCACATTTTATCTTTATTTTTTATATAATGTTTAATCCAGTTCAACTTGAAAACTATATTAGATGTATGGAAATCAAGAACATTCAAACCTCCTTGATTGTATGGATTACATAAAGTATTTTTATTTAAATAGTGAGGCTTATTTTTCCATATGAAATTGAATAATGCAGAATCTATTTTCTTAATAAAAGGTTTTGGAACATCTAAGACTTTGGCCGGATAAACTAATCTGGATAATCCTTCAGTTTTGGATAAAAGTACCTGACCTTTGACGCCCAATCTCTCATGAGCCATCTATCAAATTTATTTTTGATTTTTGGAATGAGAGGTTGAAAGTTGGAATTCATCCTTTCTGTCTGATTTTTACAGATATTAATTCCTAAGTATGTTACTTTAACATGAATACCCTCAAATTCTGTTGTATGTATGTTGCTCTCTTTAAGTGGAAAAAGGGTAAATGTTTTAATATTTAACACTAATCCTGAAATTTTAGAGAAAGCATTAAGACAATCAATAACTTTTTTATCCTGAAATTCATCTTTTAAGAAAATGGCTGTATCATCAGCTAGCTGGCAACATTTTATTTCTTTCCCTACAACGTTAATGCCTTGAGAGTTGTCATTGTACAGATGTAGGGCCATCACTTGCATTACTAAGAGAAACAAAAATGGGGCTGCAGGATCTCCTTGTTTTATACCACGGGATATGTTGAATCTATGAGTTGTTCCCCACGGAAGTTTAACTGAGCTATTGCAGTCACCATACAAAGTTTGTATTGCTCTTTTGAAGTATTGACCGAAACCAAAAAAATCGAATACATCAAATAAAATACTATGCTTTACAATATCAAAGGCTTTACATATGTCTATGAATAAAATGTAGCTGTTGTCTGTTATGTAATCCTTATAGTCAATAAAATCTAAAATCAGATGAATATTGTTACTGATATGCCTTCCTTGCATAAATCCAGACTGGCAGTCATCTATAATTGTGTCTAGACATTTCTTGAGTCTTTGTGCAAAAATGTGAGGGAATAATTTGTATCATTATTAATTAGGGTTATGGGTCTCCAGTTATCAAGCACAAGTTTGTCTTTATTAGGTTAAGGTATCAAGGTAATTATACCCTGACACATATTTGGTGGAAGTTTGCCAACGTCTATAGCTTCTCTGAAGACGTGAAGTAAAAATTCAGAAATATGATCTTGAAATACCTTGTAAAATTCACCAGTCATCCATCATTACCAGGAGCTTTATTATCTTTCAGTTTACTAATATTCTTTTTTAATTCATAGAGTGACAGCGCTTGATTACAGATATCTTTTTGAGTTTGATCAATACCTCGTGCCTCATTTGTTATAGAGATGAAAAAATCAGATGTGTTAAAACCGCCATTTTGCTCCGAATATAATTTTTTATAAAAGTTTTCCACAAAATTCGAAATTTCAGGGGGATGCTCTGATATCAGCTCTTTAATCTTAAGTTTATGTATATTATTAAGACTGACATTTGTTTTTTAGTGTTTCTTTCACCATGTTCCATCCATCGCCGTCTAGACCTGATAAAAGCCCCCTGTGCTAAATATTGGTACACATTTTCCAACTCAGATTGTAATTCGGTTAACTTATTGATATCTGTTTGAGACATATTGTCTTTCTCATAAATATAAATTATATTGTTAAGTATTCTGTCTTGTTCAAATCGTTTCTCTTTTCCAAATTCTTTATCCCTTTTAATTGCCATATTCCGAATTTGAAATTTTGCATATTCCCAGTGTTGACCATACATTTTTTCTTCTTGAGCTTTCCTCCAATTTTCATTAATAATTTCCTTTGCTTTTTCTTTAAAGATTTTATCACATAAAAGTGTGTTATTCAATTTCCAGAAATGTGGATTACATCTAACTAACTGGTTCTTTGTATGCAAGGTTAAAAATATAATTTTGTGATTAGCTCAATAAGCCCGGATTCCAAACTTTGTCTGTTAAGACTCAGTTTTTTGTATTTTTATTTTTTATTTTATTAGTTTATTTGTCAGGGTCAATGCACAGTTCAGGCCCTGTACAAGAGTTAGCTATACAGCTAATTTACATCTGTGGTCCCTGGGCAAGGGAGATAAAAGGACAATATAGATAATATACAGACAATACTATCAAAACAAATAAATAAACAACAGTGACAATCATTACATCACATATAAACCAAAATACAAATATACATTTCATGTTATAAATATTAAGTTTATTTGATATAGCACCTATCACAGACAAAGTCACAAAGTGCTTCACATGATAAACATTTGTACAAAATATAGTAAATTATACAACTGAAAAGACTAAAATACTAAAAACAATCATTAAACGACAAGATTTTACATACAAGAATCAAAAGTAAATAAAGTAAATCAAGTGCGTCTTCAACTGCTTTTTAAAAGCTTCAACAGAGACTGCAGAACGTAAAACAATAGGAAGAGCATTCCACAGGTTTGGAGCCACCGCTTCAAAGGAACGGTCACCTCTAGTCTTTAAACGGGTGCGTGGGACAACCAGTAATCCCTGGTTAGAAGACCTGAGGGGCCTATTCGTAGTGTATGAATGGAGCAGGTCCGAGATATACGCCGGAGCCTGACCATGCAAAGCTTTATAAGTCAGAACCAAAACTTTAAATTTGATCCTGAAGTTAATCGGAAGCCAATGTAATGAGTATAAAATCGGAGTGATGTGCGACATCCTGCTAGACCTGGTTAGCAGCCTTGCAGCAGAATTCTGGACTAGTTGTAAATGGTCCTGGGACGATTTGCTGAGACAGGTGAAAATAGAGTTGCAGTAATCAAGCCAAGATAAAAAGATCAATGATCACATAGTTGATTTACCTTCAGCCAAGTCTTTAAGGACATAAAAATGCTGAGACTTGCACAATCTCTAATGTGAAGTGGGATTAAGTTCCACTTTTCTACTACAGTAAATGAAAAAGCTGATTGAGATTGTGTTTTTTTTTTATAATCGTACAGTGATGGTAAATGTCTTGGTTTTTTTGTCAAGAACTTTCACAGCTTGTTTGTAAAGGGTACATAAAGGTAGCGTAGTCCCACCCGCCTGGGACCAGCTTGTAGAACAGTATTTGCTATTGGTAACTGGTGTCTTATATGTCTAAAATTAGCTAAACAATTGGAGATCTTTTTTTATGTGTTTTTTAAAACTTAAGTTAGAATCCATAATTATGCCCAGATACTTGAAATGATCAACAATATGTATCACCTCTCCCATAATACAGATATCGGGCTGATGTTGTGTAACATCTTAATAGAGAAATACATGCCCACTGTTTTGCTGACATAAGAGTAAGACAACTGAGAGTTAACCAGTCTGATGCTTTGATTAGGACTGCAGTAAGTTTTGCTGCAGCTTGTTCTCTAGTTTTTGCATTGATAACTGTATCGTCTACGTACATTTGGATGTGGACTTCTGGCCAAATCAATGGCAGGTCATTAATATATAAACTAAATAAAATTGGTCCTAAAATAGATCCCTGAGGTACTCCAGTAGTGCAATTAGCAAAGGAGGAGCATCTATCATTAATCCTGGTGCACTGCTTTCTAAAATCTAAATAAGACTCCATCCATGTCAGAGCATTGGGAGAGAAATTAATCTTTGACAGTTTGGATAACAAAACATTACGATTCACTGTATCAAACGCCTTCTTAAAATTGAGGAAAACAGACCCAACAACCCCTCCATTGTCAAGGCTGGATTTTATTATTATTCTATTTGGATTCTCACTTAGTTAAACATGAAGGTATTAATATGTCATTCATCCTTTGTTTATGAATCCCAAGTCACTGGTTGGTAAGACATGAGGGACTGCAAACTGCACAGAGAGGTGCTGTTTGTGTCAGAGAGCTCTAGAGGGAGACCTCTGCACATTCATAGGCTTTATATTGAGAGCGCTGTCCTTGTGGGACAGTTTTGAACTGTTTGGTTCTTGAATTACTCATCAGGTATTTCAGGTGCACATTTTGAAAAGGTAATCTACATTTTTAATTTGTCTTGCAATGCAGAAAACCATTTAATCAGCAAAGTATGAATGGAAGCAATCTGTCTGTGTATGCATAAAATACCATATCTTTGTTGTAATATTTATACATATGTACTTTGAAGGAGCCAAAACATGAGCACAGTATACATCTGTTAACAATTTAGACAAGTATACAGTACATTAGACATACATGTGTTGGTATACAAGTAATATAAGTGATAATGGATTAAAACTAATAGGAAATAGAGCGGAACAAGAAGCTTTTACATGAGAACATTCACCATCTTGTTCAGATTTTCTGTGTAGGGGTAGAGATCACATCGTCCTCTTGCTCAGTGACAGTTTGTGTGTGACAGGTCGGAAGTGTTGACACACAGATCCTCCCGCAAGACAGACCTGATGGGATGTTCTACCCTCGTGAAGTGCTAAATATTTGTTTTTACTCATGATCAAACTCATACCTTTTACTGTTGCTATGCTCATATGTATGGGCTGTATATGATGTATGTCAGTGGAATGGAATTGTGAAAAATGTAAGGTACTTTTACTTTACTTGAGTCATTTCTTCTCATGCCATTTTATAGGCTACTTCTACTCCACTACATGTCAGCATTAAAAACATACAAAGAGTTTATAAAACATGTTTTGTTCTAATTGAAGTACAGCTGAAATAATTTGGTTACGTTAGTCAATTGACAGAAATTAATTGGCATCTATTTTTAATCTGCATTCTTAATGCAAAGATGCCAAACATTTGTTAACATACCACAGTCGTAGGGGACCATTTTATTTCATCAACACTTTAATACTTTAGGTCTTTAATGCAGGACTTTGACTTGTCACAGAGTAGCTTTACAGTGTGGTGTTAGTACTGTGTGTGTGTGTGTGTGTGTGTGTGTGTGTGTGTGTGTGTGTGTGTGTGTGTGTGTGTGTGTGTGTGTGTGTGTGTGTGTGTGTGTGTGTGTGTGTGTGTGTGTGTGTGTGTGTGTGTGTGTGTGTGTGTGTAAAGGGCACAGTTCAGTGGGAATTTGATCCTCAAGCCCAGCATGGGACAGGGCACATGCACTGCAAAAAATTACAAGCCTACCCTTGCATAGGATAAAAACAGATTTAGGCAATGCAAGGTTTGATCACTGTAACGCAATTTCTAAATATAAATGCTATATAAAGACCTCATGATCACAATCACTGGGCAAATTACGTGTTTGACCATAAGTTGACTTGTCCACTTTCCTATAAATATGCTATTATGATAAAGCACATTCCATTACTTGGAATCACATAATTGTAATTGTAATTTATTTATTTGAATGGGGACAGTGCACAAAAAAAACATTAATAGATGTCTTGTGCCAGGTTGTAGCAAATTGTTAGTTTCCGCCCGTAGTCCCTGGGCAGGTAGATGGCACAATAAAATACAGATAAAGTATTTACAGTGATGGCGCAATAAAATACAGACAATACAGGCAAAGTATTCATAGTATACAATACAGATACATAAAATCATAAAATTCTACAGACATTAGTTTCCCACCCCATTCAAGATTTAGCATGTCATATTTGGTGAGAATAGGACAGTGATGGTAATGACGTGGCTTTTTATCATGGATCATCTTGAGGGGACTTTTATATATATAGTTTAATAAATCTGTCAACAAGGTGAAATTGTTTTTAGAGTGTGTGATATATTTTGTTTTGAGTAAAGGCGACTGTCTTACAGAATCATTGTTCTGCTGCTATATGTGTTTCCAATTTATCAAACATCTTTTTATTAAAGCATACGATTTAACATACATTCCACTTATACATTCTGAGAATATTGTTTTATAACTGTTTCCAATTTATACCAGTAACATCTGGCTGCCATGTATCACAGTGCATGGCTGGTGATTCTGGAGTCAAACATTTGGGTTAAACAAAATTAAGTCATCCTGTATTTAAAGCATAGGCCAACATATGAGGTGAAGAGTCCGGCATAAAAAGGTTGCAATAAAATCAGAAATAAGCCATTTGTGGTGGAAGAGCTATTCAGATATTTGACTAAAGTAAAAGTAGCAATACCTACATTGTAAAAATACTCCGTTACAGGTAAAAGTCATGCATTCAAAATCAAACAGTACATGTCACTCTCTTCACAGACTGTTCCATGGATCACGTGCTGAACATTGCTGACAATTACATCTGCACTCCGTATGTTTACCTGGCCTCTTGGCCCGAGGACTGGACTCCGCGTCAGATAATCAGCCTGTGGGTGCTGACCAACCTGGGAGCATTGCTGATTTACCTGGGCTTCTGTGCTCTTAGCTTCTACTACGTGTTTGACCATAAGCTCATGAAACATCCACAGTTTATTGAGTATGGGTAGACCATTTTAAAATGTTAAAGAAATGAATTGGCGGTTTTAACTATTAGTGACTGTTTGTTTTTTTTATTTAAAAGGTCCAATGTGTAGGAATTTCTCCCATCTAGCGTTGACATCGTATATCGCAATCAACTCTCTAGCGCCACGCAGTTCAAAGTATGTATTACAGCTACGGTAGCCTTCACGCTTCAAAAAGCCGGACTCTTGCTCTTTTCAATATCCTTTTTCTTTTTCTGGGCGAAGAAGACTCCTGTTCCTGAAATTACTATTTAATTAATCGATAAATATGGTCTTCCATTTTTCCTTCTTCAAACTTGCCGGGAAGCTACGATACCCATTAGCATCAAAAAACGCAAAAGGCAGAGCAGTATCTCCTGTATGTCCCTTACCAGCTAATGTATATCAAGATGGCGCATGAATATGGAGCGTCTACCCCAGTCCATGCGAATGCAAATGTAAAATTTCAAGCCAAAAGGAATACTTGGAATTGATGGTGGTGGTAAATATTCATGAAAAAGGACAAATTTGTGAACGGGCAACACCGATTTTGATAATGAACAACTAAACACGTTACACACTGGACCTTTAAGATAACAAGACGTAAATAACAATACCAATGCAACCTTCTCCCAAATCCTAACTTTGTGTCTTTGTCCCAACGACAGAACCAGGTAAGAAAAGAGATTCAACTAGGAATAGCCTCCATCTTCTGGATGACCTTCCCCACTGTCACCCTTTTCTTCATGGAGATCAAGGGACACAGCCAACTTTATCTTTTTACACCTGGTGTGAGTCTAACTTTATGAAACTGAACGTAGGAAAGACCAAAGAACTTGTTATTGATTTTAGGAAGAAAAAAGAGAAGGTCCTTCCAGTTACAATTAATGGGCAGTTGATTGAAATTGTGCAGTCATATAAATTCTTAGGTATATACCTGGACGAAAAATTAAACTGGAAGGAGAATACGAATGTCCTAATGAAGAAGGCTCAGTCGAGATTGTTCTTTTTGAGAAAACTTAGATCATTCAACATCAGCACAAAGCTCTTAAATGTTTTTTATCAAGGGATTTTGGCTAGCGTTTTTTTATGCTGTACTGTGCTGGGGAGGCAGTATATCTGTTGAGGACAAAAATAGGATAAACAAGTTAATCAAGAGAGCTGGTTCAGTTATTGGTCTTAACCAGGATGTACTGGAGGTTACTGTAGAGAAGAGGATTAGTTCAAAACTAAAAATTGTCCTGCTTTTTGAAGGGCATCCATTACACCCTCTGTTCAAAGGACTCCGAAGCTCTTTCAGTGAGCGATTGGTAATGCCTCGGTGCTCTAGTGAGCGCATGAGAAGGTCTTTTGTTCCCGCTCTTGATTTAGATTTTATAACCTACACTGTTAACCGTTGGATATTATTTTTGTCTTTTATAATTTATTTATTTATTTATTGTCTCCTTATCACGGTCTATTGGTCTACTAGTCCAGAATTATTTGTTTGTTTATTTGTTTTTTAGTTGTGTATTGTGTTCGATTGCTGTATGGTTGGTGGCAAACCAGTTTCCCTATCGGGATTAATAAAGTTTTTTCAATTCAATTCAATTCAATTTATGACAACATCAGCGAATCTTCTCTGGGTGGGACAACGGTTACCTGAAACATTAAAACCCAGGCCGGGGTTCCACTCAAGATTGAAATGAAAGTTATTTGATTAGCCATTTTTTTGGGGGCATTTCTGTGCCTTTAATGGATAGGATAGCTGAGATATAAAAAGGGGAGAGAGAGGGGGGAGAGACATGAAGGAAACCGTCACAGGTTTAAAACATATTATTAAACATTAAGTCCTAATGAGACCCATTAGCCTATTTGGTTGTTTCTGTTTCAGGCTGGCCTGGGGTGTACCTGAGCATTGCTGGTTTCTTGTTCTTTACGGACATGTGTATCTACTGGATACACCGTTCCATGCACCATAGGAGCATTTACAAGGTGAGCTTAAACTTGTTTATGGCTAGTTTAAAGTGCTCATCTTATGCTTTTTTGGCTTTTCCCCTTTCCTTTATTGTGTTACATATCTTTTTTTTTTGTGCATGTAATAGGTTTACAAAGTGAAAAAGCCCAAAGTCCACCCCAAAGGGACTTACCATCTCCAACAGAAAACACTTCACAAACTGCTCCAAACAGCTCTATTGTAGTCCAGCCTTTACTTCAGATACAAACGTGGTCACTTTGTAACACACGTTATAATGCTCACCTAGCTGCTAGAGTGGCACTCCCTCATACTCTGCTTCTGACTGGCTAGTAGTCCTTACATAGGTACTGCGCATGTGCGACTCCCAACAAAGATGGGACAGAAGTGAGATGCCTCACTCTGTAGCTAAAACAGAGAGCTCAACACACAGGGTGAAAAGAGGAGCTGCAGCAATGTGCAGTACAACAATAATATGGTGTTTTTTGAAAATTAAACAATGTAAATCTATTCTGATACAACCTCTAAATACAATTATGAACCTGAAAATGAGCATATGAGTACTTTAAAGCTGCTCTAAGCAATATTATTTCCATAAATGAATATTACATTCATCAGGTGGACACCAACATGACACACAAGCAACTGATCTACAACTCAATATATGAAATCAGTAACTGTACATTTTGAATCACACCTGTTTTTTGGATGGCTGACTACGACTACCATTTGAAGTCACTGTTCCATTATTAATTTGACTATTATCGCCACTGTTCATCATATCCCCAACCGGCCCTTCAGACACCGCCTACCAAGACCCTGGGTCTGTCCGAGGTTTCTTTCCAAGAGGGAGTTTTTCCTCGCCACTGTCGCACTGCTTGCTCTTGAGGGAATTACTGGAATTGTTGGAATTGTTGGGGCTTTGTAAATTATAGAGTGTGGTCTAGACCTACTCTATCTGTAAAGTGTCTCGAGATAACTCTTGTTATGATTTGATACTATAAATAAAATTTAATTGAATTGACTTGTTTGGAATTAAAAATAGGTTTTCTATCTGAAGACAGTCTTAATATATAGACAACTTCTGTTTCTCCCCCTCAGCACTTCCATAAGCAGCACCATATATTCAAGATCCCTTCGCCTTTTGCCAGCCATGCCTTCCACCCACTCGACGGCTTCCTGCAGAGCTTACCCTATCACGTCTACCCATTCATCTTCCCCCTCCACAAGGTAGTGGTCTACTTGTCACTCTTTAATAAACATTTTGACGTTAGGTCTGAGGAGTAACAGTATTGTAAATGTAAATTTGTAAATTATATTGTAAAGGACTACACAAGCTCTACTGCTTTTTTTCACAATGATGTTGTTGAAACTAAAAAATTATTTCAGGTCCAGCTGCATGTGGCCAAATTTTTGATGTTTACTTAAAGTGCTCATATTATGCTTTTTGGCTTTTCCCCTTTCATTTATTGTGTTGATATTGACATTTTTGTGCACATTATAGGTTTACAAAGGGAAAAAGCCCAAAGTCCACCCCAAAGGGACTTACCATCTCCAGCAGAAAACACTGTTCACAAACTGCTCCAAACAGCTCTATTGTAGTCCAGCCTTTACTTCAGAGACAAACGTGTGTTACAGAGTGACGCACATTATAATGCTTGCCTAGCTGCTAGCGTGGCACGCTGTCATACTCTGCAACTAACTAGCTGCGCATGTGCGACTCCCAACAAAGATGGAACAGAAGTGAGATGCCTCACTCTGTAGCTAAAACAGAGAGCTCAACACACAGGGTGAAAAGAGGAGCTGCAGCAATGTGCAGTACAACAAATATATGGTGTTTTCTTAAAATTATACAACATAAACCTATTCTGGTACAACCTCTAAATACAATTATGAACCTGAAAATGAGCATAATATGAGCACTTTAAAAAGTAGTGGAAAAAAAGTACATTATTAACTTGATGCAAACTCTACTTAACTGTGAAATGTTTTGGATATGTACATTACAGGTGGTCTACCTCTCACTATTTGTCTTTGTCAACATCTGGACCATTTCCATACATGATGGGGACTACCGCATCCCGGGCCCCCTGATATGTCTGATCAATGGTGCTGCTCACCACGTAGACCATCATCTCTTCTTCAACTACAACTACTAATACTTTACACTCTGGGACTGTCTAGGGGGATCCTACCGACACCCCTCAGCCCTGCTGGGTAGGGGGCCACATGACCACATTCGCAAGCTCATGGCAGAGGTTGCACGCACACAGTGATGATGGAGCTACAGCCAGGACTTTTCTGGTTTAAACCTCTCAGGGAGGTTCCTACAGAGGTGCTCAGCCTGGGTCACGACGGAAGAGACAATCGCATCAGATGTATAACCAGCCATCAAAAGCAGAAATGAGAAGAAAAAAAAGAGACTTGGATAGTTTTTCCACACAGAGTTGTGAAAATGTTAAATACAAAAAAATGAAAGCACATTTGGAGGAAATTACATTTTTGTCAAAGGTTTCTGGATAAAATGGTGAAATGTGCTGCCTAGATAACCAAGCTGGAAAGAAGACTGTACCAAAGTGTACTGAAGTGCCAACGTGTACACATTTTTAGTAAGCAAAGAAAAAAAAGAATATACTTTTATACAGAGCACACAGACAGTATCTGTGTGAATGTCCACTGTCCTCCTCACTTTCTGGATTCAACACAAAAAAAAAAAACACAGGACAATTGGAAGTGACTCTTTTCCATTGATTGTTATTACAAAGTTGTTATTTAATATTCATACAGACTACAATATAAACCCAATACCAATGTGAAATACATGTATGCACAATTTCTGCTTAGCTGAAAGTGGAACATCCTGCAAATCCTTCAAAAGACACAATACAATGTGTCTGAATCCGGTGTCCTCATGCATGTTGTCTTACAGTCCGATTCCAGATTAGTCTTTCAGCTGCCGGTGCTCGGTGTGTTTTCATGCAGGCTCTGCAGGGCGAGGTCTATCCACTTCATCTCTTGTTCTTTCACAGACTCTGGGGAGCCTGTCAGAGGTTAAGGCAGGAGCTAATGGTTGCTCTGCTCATTATTGACACAACTACTAAGCACGTAGACAACTAATCTATTAGTAAGTGTCCGATATCGTCAATTATGTTGTTAGCCTATAAGAGGACTACTGTTAGTCTGCCACTAGATTTGAACAAGAAAATAGAGCTTCCTTTTCTCACCATCGCTGCATGCTCTCTGTTTTGGAGATTTGTGAGCCTGGCATACCAACTGACAACAGATCAAATTGCAATGGATTTCGCCTAGGAAAAATGTCACCAAGGGTTCAAAATTAACTTTTTCGTCCACCAGCCAAATGGCAAGTGAATGTTCCAATTTTACCAGACACTTAATAGAGTAGGATACAATTGTTTTTTTTGGCTAGTGAGTGAAGCAAATCTACTGGCATATTTTACCAGGATTTGGCTGGTGGATGGTGGTAATTTTGAACCCTGGTGACCCAATTTCAACATGCATTAACTTGAGGCTGCTTCCTAGCGTGCTTTATCAGGTTATCGTTTGCCTGAAATACTATGACCTGTTAAAGACTAAATCTCAGGGGAGTGACCTCCACTCCTCAGCAACTGTCACACCCGCTGGAAAACAATATATGTATTCTTATACTCAAAACGCGTTCTTCACAAGCAGATAACGGATTGGGTTTGTTAAACTCATCCTCCTGCATGAAAAACCAAATCTTTTGTTCAAAATGTCGAGGAGAAATTTCGGCCCCCGGACTGTAAACAAACTCTATAAAATGCCTGTTGCTAATGCTAACAATAATCTGTTTGTACAGCATTTACCAGAGGGATGGTGACGTCTTCATACGGCAGTCTGTCTTCCCTCCAGGCGTCATCAGTGAGGTCCAGGACTCTCCCATCTCGTTGGATTTCACTGTCCATTCTCTGAGCAAGCTGCTAAGATCTTCTCCTCTGGCCAAGTTAGCCTCAAGCTAAATGCAACACATAACACACTGTGGCAGAAGGTGGAGATAGCCAGACAAAGTCCACTGCTACCCTTACAAATATACCAGTTAGCCTACCAGACAATAAACAAGTGACACACGGTTTGCCGAAGTCTGTGAACAACAGGCTTTGAGTATGGGTCTGTTTCTACTTTTTAAGCCTTTAGAGCAAAGCAGATGCGGTAAACACATTGACATATAGGGTACACACACATAGACAGTACACAGCAGGCGCTTGGTGATGATGTAAACCAATGATGCCTTCACGTACTTTGGAAAATACTGTGTTAAATCCATAAACAGTATGGTTAAATCGCGGATTCCGTCACAGACAACGAATCGCAACAAATAGGCTAGTAATAAAATAATAATAATCAAATAATAAAACAATAAGAAGAAGAAGAATAATAAGAAGAAGAATAATTGTCAGCTTTATGCCAGTTAAAATCAGTGTACAAAAGCTTAATTCATGTTAAACGTATTCTGTATTTTATGTTTTAAGTTGATAGATGAAAGATCAGGGAATAACCATTGACATATATAAAAGGGAATAACCAGTAAGTTTCCATGAATGAAATACAACCATACAACCGGTCGTCCCGGATAGCAAAATTACGAATCCCACGCCAAGACCCGCCCTACAAAGCAGCTCGATTGGTTGGGGTTAGGCATTTCACCTCAATGACGCCTGGCCAATAAATGCGGGTCTTGGCGTGGATATCCCGCCTACAACACATACCTAATGTTTTGTGGTTTCCATGGTACCAGGCGGTGCGCTGTGCGCTCGGGTTACGCACATTGACATATATATATAAGGGTTACGCAGCTAAAGACATCGCAAATTTGTGTTGGTTTACTGCATTGAAGGTAACTAATATTAAATTGATAGACAATTAGCTAACATAGCTAGTTACTTTAGCATCTAGCTAAGCTTGCCATCATTTCACTCAAGTTATCTAGCTAGACAAATCTCCCTGTAGCGTTAGGTTAGACAAGGTTTTCTTTTAAAGTATAGCTATACTTTTAAAATAGCTAAATACTCAAGAAAAATCAGCTTTATATTGCGATTCCATTTAGAACTTTATCCAATGGTGTTTTTCTTAACATCAAAGATAGCTGAGAATCTCTGTGCTTGTAAAATGTATTTAAATTAGAATGTTAAGACTCATCAAATTATTCTACAACTAAATATGTTCATTCTTGTGTATTCACATGTATTTCATACATTTGGCCTATATGATTTTAATGTTGCTAACGGGTACACAAACTGATAGAGAACCTTGCATCAGTCAGTTTTACCGACCTTTCTATCCAAATGAAGGCCTACTAAAGTTGAGGTTTGTGAATTCTGATATCAGTTTCTTTTCATAAGCACTGCAATGATGTCAGCCTCTCAAGAACAGCAGGAAAAAAATACCAAAATGTGTGCCAACCCAGGAAACCCAGTTTTCTCCTGCATGATGACTGCAGCAGTTAAAGATGTGCTGCCAGCGCTGGGGGCAAAGCCCCAGAATCTGTTGTACAGGACCACTTCCAGTGACTATGGTCTTCTCCCTTCAACCTTTGAAAGCTCACCGTGTACTTTCCACCCTAAATCACAAAGATTCTCTGAAGACCTGGGCAAGAGTGGGATGTATCGTGACAACTCCTTCAATACTGCCCTAGACCAAAGCAGGGTGTATGACTGTCCCAATTTACAGCACACCATCTAAATGTATGATTGACTTAATGTAACACTTAGACAGTTCATTCTGTAGTATTTTTAATTCATGAGAAGACTTAGTTTAGAATAGACCACTCTATTTGAATAGAAAAAGAATGCCTATGCAATGTATGCACACCCATCATCTTTGATAATGAGATAAGACTGTTTATTACAGCATTATGTTTGAGGCTATTAGCCACTTCTTAACGGATAATATTAGTAAATTCAGTGTTTATCTCCTGTAAGAAAAGAACCAAACCAGATTGTATTTTGTACTCGTCTGTCAAATTTATTACACTGCATATTGTGGATTCTATGGGGTGCCAAATGTAAAAATTCTGATACAATTTAACTTTTTATTTAACTTTTTTTAAACATGTCGTTGACAATTGCATATAACATCTTGTTTTACATGACTGTCTGAAATGTGAGGGAAACAATCTAAATGTGAAGAAAGTGAGCTAAATAATCAAACTATATCAGCTATAAAATTGTATCTGATTTTTTACATTTGGTGTCCCATATTAATTGATCCCGTTTCGTCTTTAAATAATACTTTAACTATATATTAGTGAGAGTTCACATGCCCCAATTCTGAGACATCAAACTGGTCCAGAGATGTCAAACCATATTTTTTTTTATGATTACATGAGAAGGACTTTTAGACTCACTAAAATGGACTGCAGCCTGGAATATAAACCTGGACCATGCTACGTGGAGTCCCCCGGCCCACCTACAGTTCCTCTCCCATATTCTCCTTATTCCCTGACCTAAAAGACCTTGATTAAGTGTTAATAAATGTGACCATTTTGCGTGACATTATAATTCTCCAATCAAATTTCCTCTGAAGTAGCTGTAAAGTTAGAAAAAACAATCTCCACTGTATCATTCATTCTGTAATGCATTGTTCTAGCGAAACAGTGGAGTTATATGATTCTAGTGAACCATTACTACAAAGCCAACAATTGTAAGGGAATAGGATGAAAGTAATATTTAATATTATACAAAGAAAAATAGAGATGATGGTCTCATTATAAAGTGCAATACATTTTATTTTATTCCTTATGTCTTTGTGTTTTTTATATTTTTATATTTTTTATTTATTCTCTTATTTCATTTTACAGAATTTTTGCACAGAAAATACATTTTGATATTGTTGAACATCATTGTGTTGTTATAAAGATGTTAACTGTTTAACATTGTGAAACAACACTTATTGTGTTTACACTACATTGGAAATAGTGATATTTACAAAAATACACTGAAATATACAAGGCTGTATAGAGAACAGTGCACTATTGCAGACTTATATACTAAGGTTTTAACTACATTATTTTTTAATATAGTCAGTCGTGAAGTGGGGCGGTCTAAGGCATGAAACTCCGGGGCTGAAAATGAGTCCCACTCCGGCCCTGCTGCCTGAAAACAGATGATCTACATGCTGTGCGTCAAAGAGAGGCATCACAAACCAAAGACAAACGAACCAACCACTGCTGCAACACTGTTCAATGTTGTAGCAACAACACAAAACTAAAACGAATGAAGGCACATTATGGCTTGTATTGTGCACTCACAAATAAATCATCTGCAGAGAAGTCCATTTAGTTTTGCTGGTAAATTGGGAACGTCTGGAGGAGGCCCCTGTCCGACAGACTTTCAACTCACACCTCCGGCGGAGCTTTTCGTGCATCCCTGTGGAGGCTGGGGGCATTGAACCCGAGTGGACAATGTTCAAAGTTTCCATTGTTGAAGCTGCGGCGAGTAGCTGTGGTCTTAGTGTATTAGGTGCCTCAAGGGGCGGTAACCCACAAACACCGTGGTGGACACTGGTGGTCAGGGAAGCCGCCCGACTGAAGAAGGAGTCTTTCCGGGATATGTTATCCCAGAGGACTCCGGAGGCAGTTGCAGGTTACCGAAGGGCCCGAAGGGCTGCAGACTCTGCCGTGAAAGGCGCAAAGCAGCGGGTGTGGGAGAAGTTTGGAGAAGACATGGAGAAGGACATTCAGCCGGCACCAAGGTGCTTCTGGAAAATCGTTCTCCACCTCAGAAGGGGGAAGCGGGGAACCATCCAAACTGTGTACAGTAAGGATGGGACACTGTTGACCTCAACTGAGGAGGTAATAGGGCGGTGGAAGGAGCACTTTGACAGTGGCAAAGCCCCTGGGATTGATGAGATCCGTCCAGAAATGGCTCTGGGTGTGGAGGGGCTGTCCTGGTTGACACGACTCTTCAACATTGCGTGGAAGTCTGGGACAGTGCCAAAGGAGTGGCAGACCGGGGTGGTGGTTCCCCTTTTTAAAAAGAGGAACCAGAGGGTTTCAATTAAAGGGGTACCACACTTCTCAGCCTCCCTAGTAAAGTCTACACCAAGGTGCTTTCACCGTAGCCTACGTGAGTGGTCTGATGTTTATACTAGCGTCGTTATGTGCTGCTGGTGTGTGCGTCGAGCCGGTGTGTGTGTGTGTGGGCAGTGTTGCCAACTTTGCAACTTTTCAGACCCCCTTAGCAACTTTTTTTTCCCAAAAGCAACTGCCGACAAATCTGGCGACTTTCTGTAAAAAAATAAATAAAAAAAATCGCCAGTATTGTCCAGCGAGCACGCAAGGTATTTCTCTCCTGTAGCCCCAAAACCGTCAGCTCTCTCTTCTGTTCTGTGACTGAGGAGCAGCCCCGCCCGCCTCTGTGCTCTCTCATGTGCAGCAGCACTGTGAGCAGGTAGAAAGGGGAGAAGGGACAGGGTGCGGGGCTGGTGTAGGTAGGAGAAACAGCGGCACGCAACGGGAGAAAGACGCCGCGGAGCTGACCTGGCCCTGGGCGAGCCAGCCTTCTTTGAGAATTAGGGGGGATGCAACGCTACCAAGCCACGGCCGAGCCATGTAGTTACATTTAGAAATGCGTGAAAAAGCCTCGGAATCTGAATTGAAAAGAACGTTTACAAGCAAACACATTTACAAAAAATAATGCCCATAACAGGTTCGAACATTAAGGGCTGCCTAATATTCGTTCGAATATCATTATTTTTAAATCTGAGGCCATGGTTCTCAGCAGGAAACCGATGGAGTGCCTACTCCAGGTAGGGAATGAGTCCTTACCCCAAGTGAAGGAGTTCAAATACCTTGGGGTCTTGTTGGCGAGTGAGGGGACAATGGAGCGGGAGATTGGTTGGAGAATCGGGGCAGCAGGTGCGGTATTACATTCAATTTATTGCACCGTTGTGACGAAAAGAGAGCTGAGCCAGAAGGCAAAGCTCTCGATCTACTGGTCAGTTTTTGTTCCTACCCTCACCTATGGTCATGAAGGCTGGGTCATGACCGAAAGAACGAGATCCAGGGTACAAGCAGCCGAAATGGGTTTCCTCACGAAAGTGGCTGGCGTCTCCCTTAGAGATAGGGTGAGAAGCTCAGTCATCCGTGAGGAGCTCGGAGCAGAGCCGCTGCTCTTTTGTGTCAAAAGGAGCCAGTTGAGGTGGTTCGGGCATCTGGTAAGGATGCCCCCTGGGCGCCTCCATAGGGAGGTACATTCATATAGAGTCTTGTTTTTGTCTCAGTAATGCTTCGTGCACATATTCCATAACACTGGAAGGTGAAAAACACACAGTTATCGATTGTCATCTCTGCGTGGCGTATTTATCCATCCATAAAGAGAAGGCATTTCCTTGGAAGCATGTGAGTATGCTTCCAAGTTAAAGTACCGGCTTCCTTGGAAGCAAGTCAGAATTTGGGCAGGTGAGGTGATGGTGATGAGGTGGAAATGGTGAGTGTTTCGGGGTGAGTGTGTCTCAGAGAAGTGGGAGGGCCATTCTTGTGTGTATAAATACCGAACTGTGGAGACACAGCATGAAAAGACATCTGAGGACACTTGGAGCAACATTTTAAAAGACCTGAATAGGAAGAGGATCTGCAATGGCCAACCACAGTGGTAGGCCTATGTGATTTTATCTATCTATCTATCTATCTATCTATCTATCTATCTATCTATCTATCTATCTATCTATCTATCTATCTATCTATCTATGTATCTGTCTATCTGTCTATCTGTCTATCTGTCTATCCGTCTGTCTGTCTGTCTGTAATGCTTATTGTCTACATCTCTTGCTCCCTTTCTCTCTGCAGTCAATATTACAAACCGTATGGGAGATTATGATACGTGTGAAAAATGTGCTGATGCAACAACTTGCAACAACTTGGCTCACCGCACCAGGGAGATTGACAGGGAGCGCCTGATTGTCCGCAGGGGTCAACCCTTCTTCATAACTTTGCAGTACTCTAAGTCTCTGCCCCCAAACACCACCTGGAACTTGTCCTGCACCTCTGTGAGTACAGCCCACAGCCTCACAAAAGATACTGTGGCTTAATGCTTACCCAATGTGAACTATTCCCCATTTACAAATGCATGGCATACCCAAGCAAGAATTAAACAATAAGAAATTCAATACAAAACATATTTATTCAGTAAGTAATGAATGTGAACACATCATAACAACGTACTGTAATGCTGCAGTCAATTGGATCCCTACACACAGTTTAGCTTGTTCTGCAGACTGGACTGCACTATTCTCTTCCAAGTATTTTCTTGACTTTAAATAACTAGTAATTTACCAGATTTACTACAAATTCATAGCTACAGCAGAACAATAAAGCTAGCAAATATGTGCCAATACGTTAGGCAACAAGGCTAGCTGAGTGTTAGGATAGCAAGTTAGCTTATACACTCATCATGCTGAACAAAACAAATAAAAAAACATCTTACACGTCAAGCTATAACCAACACTTCTATGCAGCAGATATGTAGCCTATACTTTTTAACATTAATGTTTATAAGAATTATAAAAAATTATATAAAAGTTTTAGATGATTACAGTTAGCTGCAACAACAGCTGTCTTGGCTCTCCGCTACATTCAAACATCATGCTGATTTCAGCAGTATTTTGTGATCCTGACTGAGATAAACAGAGAGAAGATAAAGTGATGCTACAGCAATATAAACTTTTGTATGTTTCTTCAGGTAAGAAAGGTTCAGAAGGAGCGTGGGGCCGGAGACAAGTGGTGGTTTAACCAACAGGGAGCGCAAGATGAGATGCTGCTGACTCTGCACAGTCCAGCAGACGCTATCATTGGCCAGTACCGTCTGGCTGTGTTGGTGATGTCACCTGATGGACGCATTTTAGAGAAGACCGACAAAATTAAGTTCCACCTGCTCTTTAACCCATGGTGCAAAGGTAAAACATGAAGCAAAGTGCACACACTCTCTGCTAAGTGATTTCTCCAAGAGGTCAGACTTACTGCATTTATCATGTGTGTCTTGATTCAGCCACAAGAAAGAAAAACAAAACGGATGTTGTTTTTATATTTGCATTCAGTGGGGGCTTCTATGTTCATCCTGTCAGCTGTTTGGTGCACCCATGGGCAAAGATAAAAACCATATGACAGGAGCATCTTATTACCAGCATCATCAAAACACCAAATTTATATGTCATGTTTTTGTAATTGAGGCCCTCTTAATGTAATAAAAAAAAACTAATTTAACATTTAATAACTTGTTAATGAATTAGTGTTAGTGTTTATTATTTCATTAACAAGAGGACAGTCTACTCATGGTTGTGTGTGTGTGTGTGTGTGTGTGTGTGTGTGTGTGTGTGTGTGTGTGTGTGTGTGTGTGTGCACCAGATGATGTAGTGTACCTCCCTGATGAGAGTCTGCTCCAGGAGTATGTTATGAATGAAGATGGAGTCATTTACATGGGGAGCTGGGATTACATCAGAAGTAGTCCCTGGAATTATGGACAGGTACAGTAACTCACACACACACACACACACACACACACACACACACACACACACACACACACACACACACACACACACACACACACACACACTGTGTGAAATGATTGAGTATGTCTGTGTCTGTCAGGCCAGTAGGTGGCACGTGTGAATTGTCACAGCAGTGTGTTTGTTGGACGGAGATAACTTCTGGACGGGAGGTGTCAGAATGTAACCAAACCACACAAAAAAGCAGGGTTCATATGTTTTGAAAAAACCTGGAAGTTATGGAATTTGAAAAATGCAAATTCCAGGCCTGGAAAGGTTTTGGAAACATAAAAAGACCCAGAAAGTTTTGGAAAAGTCACACAGCATAATAATTCATTCAATTCATAATTCATCAGTCATTAATAAATGTATTTTCACTTCATCTTAACCTCAACATTCTATTCGGGGAGCGATATTATGAATCCCACTATGAACCACATAAATTGTCATTCATTTTATAGTTAAACCTCTGAGGGTAAACTTTAACACAGATTTGTATTTGTTTTGTATAATGTCGACTGACATTTTCAGGAACACAGTCATGGAAATTTGCCAAAAAGAAAAAGTATTGGTTAAAATGTGTATGAACCCTGAACGAGGGCTTGTTCCTTCACAGCTCACTGGGAGGACAGAGAGGAAGAGAAACAGGCAGGCAAACAGATGTGAAACCAATGGGAAACAAATGTTTTGAAGTCTTGGATAACTCCAAGGATGCCCTGAAAAATTCAAAGATGGACATTGAGCGCAGACATGACCCCGTCTATGTCAGCAGGGTGATCACTGCAATGGTGACGATCTCTTCTACTCGCTGCTAAAACAACACTGACAGTTTAAAATAACAAAAAATTGCCGGTGCAACACAGATGTCTTCTTACTTGATGGTTTTATTTCTTAAGGTGCATAACAGTGACTAACGTTTCGATGTAAGGTTACATCTTCATCAGAGTCCTGACAGTTTATCAGCAGTACAAGAAAACCTCTGCATTTAGTCTTCTCTGTCATGAAAGCTTTCACATTCAATGATGTAAACACCTTGGGTGTTTTAGCTACTTCCCAGAAACAGATCCATAGAAACCCTCCCCAGGAAGGAGTTGTCATCATACTAACCTTACTGTTTCATTAACAAATGATTCCTACATATGACCCTATAGATATATTGTCAGAAAGATAAACACAAATACAAATCTCTCCTTTTCAAACCTATGCTTCATGTAGTGGTTCACAGCTTTAAAGATTGACATGTCTCCACCCGTTCAGGTGAACTCTAACAGAGACAAGGGTGTGTTGACCGGTCGCTGGGACGACTCATACTCCGATGGAGTTCCACCGTACAAATGGACCGGCAGCATGCCGATCCTTCAACAGTGGAGTAAGGCCGGCGCAAGGGCGGTCAAATACGGCCAATGCTGGGTCTTTGTTGCTGTCGCCTGCACAGGTGAGGCTTTAACAGATTTCACTGCTGCATGATTGAATGAAGTGTAGGCTAATAGTTCTGAAAATTAAGGAAAAACGTGTTTTCTGGAGTAATTGCTAGTGACACTATAAAGTATATAAAGGGGACATGTTATGCTCATTTTCAGGTTGATACTTGTATGTTGGGTTTCTACTAGAATATGTTTACATGGCGTAATGTTAATTTTTCTCATACCATCTGTCTGGAGATGCAATGTTAATATTGGTACAAAATAACAGCCTCAAACACATGAAATTCCACCAGACCAGCCCCTTCTTGTCCCAAACCGGGCCGCACGGCCATGACAAAAAATAAGCACTCAACAAAGCCAATTAAATAATGTATTAGTTTAAATCATAAAGCAAAAATAAACTTAAACTAACAGTGGGATGTGTAATCAATAAGTTCAGTAAGATGAGTGGGTGCATGAGTGAAATAATGTATGCGTAGTGTTGTATGGTGCAGTAAAACAAACCAAAAAGCAACCAAGGACAGGATGATGGTGTGTCCGCAAGGAGGGAGCACAACTGAATCCAAAAGGCCTTTTTAAAAGTTCACTAGCTCATAGAGCACAGGTGTTGCCAGTGAAACAAATGAGCCCAGGATCTTCCACTCTACTAACCCAACCTTTGCCACACCCACCTGCAGTACCTGCAAGGAAAACAGCCACACAAACAAAATAACAGGCAGACATGGCGGAGAGGGTTGTCACACTGTATTCACCCTCTCTATAAGCCCAGTCTGCTCTGATTGGTCAGTCTGCATCTGCGCTTTGGCGTCATTGCAGCCAGGGAATGACTGTAATGGTACTTTCTACCTATATAGTATAGTTGTAACTTTACAATCGACCTGATAGCTCGTTTAAAGGAACAGTTTTATCAAAAAAGACATGGCAATCTCACTTTTTACCATATGGGACTAGAGGTGTTGAAATTAATCAAATAATCGATGCATGGAATCGTGGACATGGACGATGCTGCATTGATAATCGGCAAGCTCATAATCAATTATTTCTGTTAACGATTTAATGTAGTCCTAACAACATTTCTGTTTACATATTCTGTTATGTTTTGCACATTCAGGAAGTGCCATGTGCTCAGTGCTGTAGTTTTATGTATCCAATTTATTTAGTATTAGAGCACTGCAGAATGTTTTGTTTTTGAAGCTTGAAAAGCTATGAATTAAATATCCTACATGGCTTTAATAGAAAAATGTATTTGACGCATTGTGATGCATCGAGATATCGAATCGAATTGAATCGCCGACATGATAATCGTAATTGAGAGATCAGTGAAGATTCACACCTCTATATGGGACCTTACAAGGAATATTTACTTTTTTACCAAGAGTTAGATGAGAAGACTGATACCACTATGTACTGCAAATGTGTAGCTGCAGTCAGCAGCTGGCTAACTTACAGTAGCTTAGCATAAAGTGCAGCCCCAATAATCAACAGACTAAAGCCAATTTGGGGAGCCATATTTAAAAAATAAAATAAAAAAGGAAAGGAAGGAAGAGAAAGTAGGTAGGAACAGAGGAATGAATGGTCCCAGGCTGATGTGTGTTATCTTCACAGTGCTGCGCTGTCTGGGAATCCCAACACGCCACATCACCAACTACTCTTCAGCCCATGATGTCGATGGAAATCTCTCTATAGACATCCTGCTGGATGAAAAATTGGAGAGTTTAGAAGAAAGAAACAAGAAAGACACTCGCTGGTAGGAAGGAACACAGAGATTTTAAACCAGATATAGTAGGAGACATCACATCATATAATGTAATGAATTATCCCCTCCTCTCCTCTCCTCTCCTCTCCTCTCCTCTCCTCATGATTTCAGGAACTTCCACTGTTGGGTCGAGTCCTGGATGAGGAGAGATGATCTCCCCAAAGGATATGACGGCTGGCAGGTGTTGGACCCCACCCCTCAAGAACTTAGTGATGGTACATTCCTAATTTTAAACCTAATCTCTGTTATTCACCTCTCTCTCTCTATTTATGTTTCACAAGACATTTCTCACCTTCTCCACCTTGAAAACAAAAAAATTTACATCCTACGTGTTGATTGTTGTGTTTCATCACTATAAACTCAAGACTGTCAGTGCTGGCTTCCTGTGTTATCCTATTGTAATATTTTAGATTTAAGGCTGGTTGGTGTTTTCTAAAAGCCTGATAATCAAACTAAATTACCATCATTAAAAAAATCAGAGGCTTGCTCCTGCAGCCTGTCACTATCTAAAGATGCAGGAAATGGTTTGAAGAATTCCATGACATAATACACTTTTACTCTTCAGGTGAATTTTGCTGTGGTCCGTGTCCAGTGACGGCCATCAAGGAGGGAAATCTGGGAGTAAAGTATGACGCTCCGTTTGTATTCGCCGAGGTGAACGCTGACATCATCTACTGGATTGTCCAACGAGATGGCGAAAGGAAGAAGGTGAAGGAATTTTGTTTTGATCGGTCTTTTATATTTGCTCAAGTTAAAGCTTTAGTGCGTATGGTTTTGATATTAATGAACGTCACGTTACATTCAAACTACAAAGCTAATTAAGACTATCAGCTCCGCACAACTCTCTCTATATTTCTCAGTGTGGCTATGTTCAGAAAATTGTGTCGTCCAGTGACTTTCCCGCACAGAAACTCAAGTGAAGATAATAAACTCTTCTGAAGAGTCCATCATGTCCTCCTTGGCTACTAGCAACTGCTAGTATAGTGAGGACACGCCGACAGTTTTGTTGTCATTACTTACAATTCTTCATGGGGTCGACAGAAACTACGCACTATAGCTTTAAAAAGCATCTGCACTTTTTAAGACAAAATAATTAAAAAAGACTTAATGATAATGATGATTGGTATTATTGTTACAGGTCAAAGTGGACTAGTCGTGTGTGGGGAGGAACATCAGCACCAAAAAGTGACACAGAGACGATGTCACTCTACCCTACAAATATCCTGAGGGTTAGTTAGAAAGTCGTACAAAGAGGAATTAAAAGAATGGGACCACTGATTGCAGAAATGTACAGCAGCCATAGTGTTAAACCCTTAAGGTCCTTAAAGAAATCCAAAATTTTCCGCACGCTAAAAAATAAATACGACCTCAAGTTGTGTCAATCCCGTTTACACACTGCCTCTGAAACTTTTGTCCATCATAAAAAAAAAATCTGATTTGGTTAAATTTTTTTTGTAGCATTTTTAGGGGTTTTGTGCATGTCCATACATGTCAGCCTCTGTTCAGCTTCAATTGGTTCGTCAAAATCTTCTTTTTAAAATGTGGTTCCAGTATGGCTAGCAAAGCATCAAGCTGAGCCACTGACCTGATCCTGAAGTAAACTTTAAATTGCTCGGGATAATGCCTCAGTTCCTCGATAAGGAGGTGGAACTCTCCTTGCTCGCTGCGCAATCTCAGGATTGGATGGACCCAATATTTCCTTATCCTTTTTCTCTTTTTAAGAAGAGAGAGGACAACAAAATCAACCTCACTACTTGAAGAATCAATTTCGTATTGTTTTGCGGGGAAAAAAAATTGTTTCTGTGCGTGACAAATTTTTAGGATGAGAGATATGGAAAAAACGCATACAAACATTTCAGACTCAGTGTGCAAGGATCTTTACTGACTATCAGAACAAAGCATTCACCAACACTATGTAGCCTCCTACTGTTAAATCTTGTGACTGTAAGACTTCATTTCATGTGATTTAAAAGAAATCACACAACTGATTGAGCATGTAACTGATGGATGCTCTGAAGCTCCAGCTTTCTGTAACTTCCACTGTTGAACTTGTGTAATGTCTCCTCAGAGTCATCTGTTTAGACTCATGAATAGGGCTAGTTGTCATGGACCAACGTCCTCTTCTCAGGCTCCAAGAAGGAGAGAGAGGTGTACGAGAAGGCGGGGCGCAAGGTCACAGAGCCGACCAATGGGAGCGCAGAACCAGGACAACTGATGCTGTCAATCAAGCATGCTAAGCCTGTATTTGGGACAGACTTTGATGTGATTGTTGAGGTATGGAGTGCTTAGACTGTAGCTAAATAAATGGATGGATGAAATGCTAAAATGATTCCATTACATCATACACAGGGAATCTGGGGCTGCCTTTGTCAGAGTGTATCTACTGTATATTCTTCTGTTTGATTTATGGACACATAGTGATATACCATCACAGTGGTCAATCCATTCATCCACTCATAAATCCTCTCTGCCTGCAGGTGAAGAATGAAGGAAGCAGAGATGCTCATGCTAAGCTGACCATGCTGGTCATGGCTGTAACTTATAATTCTCTCCACCGGGGGGAGTGCCTGAGACAAACAATCAGTGTGACAGTACCCGCTCACAAAGGTTAGTAGCTCAAATAAACACACAATCTATGGTGCGTTCCATTCGTACTCAGAAGTCGGATTTTCCGAGGTCAAAGTCGGACACTTCAATGAAAATCCGACTTGTAAATGGAACGCATTTAACTTGGGTGTGACGTCAGTCCCAGCTTCGGCTTCCGAGTTCTGAGGTAAATGGAATGCACTAAAAGTCTCTGGTGCAGATATAATGTAAAACAACAGTGCTGTGTCTTACCTGCACACTTCATCCCCCTCTTATTTTGTAGCAGCATGATGTACCATATTCCAATTTAATACTGTGTGTGTGCATGTGTGTTCAGCCCACAAGGAAGTCCTGCGTCTGCACTACCATGACTATGCCAGGTGTGTGTCAGGGCATCATCCGATGAGGTTGGAAGCTTTCTTAGAGGCTCCAGGTGAGAGCGAACCCATCATAACCGTCGCCAACATACCACTGAGCATGCCTGAACTCCTCGTACAGGTAGGTACACACTGAGCTCGCCCAGAGGTCATAGTGTAGTTGGACCTTAAAAGGTTTATAATGCTTGTCTAATGTGTGTCTAACAGAAAGGTAGAGTACTGATTAGAATTGAAATACTAACTATTTGAGTGTGTAGGTTGAGGTTAATCTCAGTTAAATAAGGTTTACGTTGAGCTAGGAGACTACTGACATAAAGAATTTGATGTTATATATATATATATATATATATATATATATATATATATATATATGAGATTTAACTGCACGAGAAACATCCCATGCATCATTCTTGGAGGTTGTTATCCCAGTATTTAATGGAAAATTTAAGTTTATGTATAAAACCGCAGGATAATGCATGTACAATCAGCTGGAAGCTCCTTGGATTTTTGAAATTTTCCAGGAGCCCAGGAACCAGTTTAGGAACTCAGGAACCTTGCCTGCATTTTGACTGACGGAACCAGGGTTAAGATTTTGTTCCCTCAGTCTCTGGGCTCATTTGCATACTCTCTACAGATGCAAATCTAAAATGGACATTTTGTCCCTGAGTTTAGTTCCTGTGGTTGGGTAGTACCTGAAATTCTTTGGACAAAAACAGGCATTCATCCCAATGAATCCACAATTCGGTCTGGTGGAAGTCTTTTGATGTTTTAATGTTTCCAGATTTAAAACTGTGATGTCCTAAACTGTAATTATTTAACCTTCTGTGTGTTAAAGCTGTCATCTCTTTTTCCAGGTGCCCGGAAAGGCTTTTGTATGGGATCAAGTAATAGGCTACATCTCCTTCACCAATCCTCTGCCAGTTGCTTTGAAGGGTGGCGTGTTCACTGTGGAAGGGGCCGGCCTACTGCCGGCCACTGAGGTCCATGTTAAGTAAGTACATGTGCAAAGAATTGACAGCCAATATACAAATTCATCACACAACCGCATATATCACACACACTACAATAAAAGATGGTGATTGTGTCCATATCTAAACATCCCACATGAATTAAAAAGATGGTTAGAATTAAAAAGGCCCCTTGGCCTCCAAAAAGTGTTACGTTTATGTTAGAAGCCCAGAAGCGCAATAGTTCAGAATAAGTATTTTGAGTTTACAAACTAGCTGTTGTAGCCAAACTAGTGTGTTTGGTATAGAACCTACGGAAGCCCTGAGAGGCAAGTGAGAAAAACAAATCTAGGGATTCATTTTCTAAGTCTGATCTAAATTGTTTTCTCTCCTGTGAAAAAAATCCTTCTAAAAAGACTAAAACAATAGATTAGCGCTGATTACAATACATTTCTAGCCAAGAGAAAGACCTGACAGTAATAACGTTACATAACTTGCTAATACACAACATTGTGTTTAGAGTGCATGGATAAATTAAAACTCACCTGGAGGAAACCATGAATGCTTTTAGTCCTATCTAGAACATAGGGTAGTGGCGCACGTTTAAATCAACAAACAAAAATATGTTTCACCTGCCAAAACCAAAAAAGGAACTTTGAAAATGTAAAACATTTCTTGTTTTTACCTGTTCATAAACACAGTAGAGAATGACAACAGATCAAAATTGTCCAACACTTTGGTTTACGACAGGACCTCAGTAACGAAATAAAATGAAAATGAACAATTCTTTCTCTTTTCTTTTTCAGTGAAGACTGCCAGAAGGTGTCTGTCGAGTTCGTATTCTCACCCATGCGGACCGGGGTCAGGAAGCTCCTGGTGGACTTTGACTGTGATAGACTGATGGACGTGAAGGGAGTCGCCACTGTGGTTGTCTGCAACAAATACCCCTATGGAATTCCTGACCATTATTAAAAAACCTTTGAGCTTACAGAAACCGACATATCTTGTATTGTGAGATAACTTTCTGGATGGGAGAGGAGGAGCTGCCTATTGCAAGTATTATAACAGTGAACTGTATATGCAAATAAGTTCTTAAATGATAAGTTTGTATCTTCCAGGATGACTGTGACTTTGTCCACAAAGAAATGCTGGACACAGTGCTAGTTTAATTACCTTAAAGCCACTATGTGTCAGATTTGAACACTTCTGCATAACGCCTGGCACTAGATGCCCACTTAGAAATGGACAGAAAGACAACAGGTGACAGCATCTGGATGGCAAATATGTAATTGTTTGCTTTTTGTGTATGATCCTCAGAGGTGTCAAAAGTATTCACATTCATTACTCAAGTAGAAGTATAGATACTAGGGTTTGAAAAGACGTTTGTAGAAGTTGAAGTATCAACTCAAACTTTTTACTTAAGTAAAAGTGTAAAAGTACTGGTTTCAAAACTACTTAAAGTATAAAAGGAAAAGTAATGTAAGGCAGAGATCTTCAACCAGGGGTCCTCAAAGTCATTGCAGGGGGGCCTCCAAATTATTGTAAATTTTTTAGTCTTTTTATTATCTTTGAGTCTTTTAAAATTAAAATGCCTTAACATAATTCCAACATATTATTAGCAAATATAAATTCCCACTGATGATAGGCTTACTGGCCTATAGGTAAGGGAGTCCCTAAGATATCAGCCCACAGATACAGTTAATCCTAAATTTACTGTGCCACATACAGTATGTAACATTAAAATATTATAAAATCATGCCAACAATTAATATTTTAATAGCTTATGAAAAAATGGTATGTAAGAACGCTTTAGGTTGCCCTAACTGTTATTGGAAGCCCAGTTTAATAGGCAACTTAATTTCATACAATATGTAGTAGGGGGTCCCTGCTACATCTCACTTTAAGTTAAGGGGTCCTTGGCTTAAAAAACGTTGAAGACCCCTGATGTAAGGGGGAAACAATGCCATTAAGGACAACAGCTTAACCCCAAAACGTTAGGACAAAATCATATGACTATAATAATGTAATATTAAAATCATACCTGCAAACTCAGAAGGGCTGAAAAAGGTGACACATCTCTGTGTCTGTGTTTTTCAGACAACGGCAGCTACAGTCTGGTGTTACAATCCTCTCCAGTGAAATACAGACACACTTTACACCATTTAGCTGTCAGAATTTTAACCGTGTTTACTCCAGCTGCTAGCTAACCGTAGGCTAACGTTACCTGCTGCCAACTGTAGTGTTAACTAGCGTCCCGTGCGGCGATGTTTCAGTTCCCTCTAACATCCGTTTTCGGAGCATCAGAGATAAGCGCAGGCATCTAAGTGGCACCTAAATAAGGCACCAAAATCCGCGTTGCTTTTCGGTCCGGTAGATAACGGTCGTTAAAGCACCGGTGGCGTATTAGCTCCGGGTCTGTGCAGGTTTGATGGATCGCGTACAAACCAATAGGGTGTTGGAATGACTATGTTTATACTTCTCATCCGACCACAATCACATTCACTCTCTCCGGATGGAGCGATTTGGATAGGTTTTTTTGTGTGTGTTTTTTTGAACAATGACGAGCCGGAATGAAAACAAGCCGAACTGAAATATGAGTAACGAGACTATTTTTAAAATGTAAGGAGTAGAAAGTACAGATAATTCCGTGAAAATGTAAGGAGTAGAAGTAAAAAGGATGCTGTAAAATAATTACTCCAGTAAAGTATAGATACCCAAAATTTCTACTTAAGTAAGGTAACGAAGTATTTGTACTTTGTTACTTGACACCTCTGATGATCCTCCTCTGTACCGTTTCATTTCTTGTATTTCTTACTTGACAGAATGGCCAAATTTGTTTCCTTCTATCTTCATTCCCTTCTCCTGGTCCATATCATCGCTGGTGTTTACTCCCTGAATATGAACTGAAATGAAAACCATCAGGGCAATAGTCATGAGGTTGAGGGTTAAAAATATGCTATATGCTTTGTTATGCATATACTTGTTGAAAAGTATCTGATTTCACAAAATCTGTTGAATTTTTTCTTTCTTGATTACCTTTTTGCACTGCTTCCAATCCCATTCCCCAAGCTGATATGACACATATGCACAGTATGCTTTCAATAAAGTTTTTTTTTTTACCAGTATTGACTTAATCTGACACGTTATTAACATGAATGTCTCTGAGCTAGGCGATGAGTTGGCTATCTGCAACATCATTTTAAACAGTACAGCAAATTATTAATAAAGGTGAATCCTACTGTCAGTTGAGTTAGAATTCTTAGATTTCTTGAGTAGGCTGGTCCTCAGTGGATCTCAGGGTTGGTTGAAAGGACATTTGTTGCCTTTATCTGCAGAGACTAAATGCAACTTAGAGAAGTAGTTAAACTGTTTTAGCAGCGAGTAGAAGAGATTGTCACCATCGCTGTGATCACCCTGCTGACATAGACGGGGTCATATCTGTGCTCAACGTCCATCTCTAAGGTTTTCAGGGCATCCTTGGAGTTATCCAGGATTTCAAAACAGATGTCCATCACATAGTCCTCAAACTGAGAGAGAGAGAGAGAGAGAGAGAGAAAGAGAGAGTCACAGGGAGATGGAGAGAAAACATGAGAAAGAAAACAAACAGTTGGTTTTTGAGCCAGATGCTTGCTGTTCTGTGCTGTTGTCTCATTGGCATTTTCAGTCCAAAATGGCGGCAGCGCCATCTAGCTGCGGTTGTCAATAAACACTGTATAGACACTACAGCTAAAACACCAGCAGAGGGAGCAAGAGAGTGTAAAAGTGTAAATATACTATAGTTATGCTGAAAGTGTAGCTATCTAGCCACGATCTTTACCCATAGGATTGAAGGGACACTATCAGCTAACGAAACCCCTCAAATTCACAAAAATACATTAAATTGAAATCGGAAGTGTTAGCTAGCTTTGTAAGACTTTAGGGTAGCTGTAATATAAGTGGTGTGACGAAATTCAAACTGTAAATATACTATAGTTATGCCGGCAGCCATGGATAGTACAGTAACCCAGAAACGGTGACTTTGCCCTGGGCTCATCAGACTGTGTAAAGCTCCTGAAGTCCTTACCAAATTTGCAATTAGCCATCCATTTTCGTAAAACAGCCCATAATTGAACTTTATATAGTGGATTTCTCGCATAAAAAAGTCTTAGAAGTGAATTTAAACAATGCAGTGTCTGAAATATGAGACCTGCTGTCTCATTTCCAATGTATGTGTATGTGGGTCGCTCAACTAATCAGCACGCAGGTCATCTAAATATTCATGAGCACACCATATTTGGAAGAAAAGCTCTTGCTCAAAATAGGGCCGTACTCACAGGGTAGTAAATGACCCACAGAAAAGCAACATGGGCCATTTTCAGCCCAACCAATGTTACATACCCTATTAGGAAACCTTAAGGAACAGTGTGAAATACCCTACAAAATCATTCTATCACCCCTTTAAATATTATTTTTTAGATATGTAGGCTACATACCAAGAAAATTTATGAATATTAACTGAGATACCCCATTATGTTGTGAGCAGTAGGCCTACGTGTGCTGTTGGCAAAATGGTGTCTAATATGTCTGTGTCTATGTCTGACCTGGGCTGGCACATGTTTACGTTAAAAAGCGTGTGTGTGTGCATGCACAAGCACTACAGTAACGCGCAAAGTGTCCCGGTTTTAGTTCCCGGGAAATCTGGTCACTCAAAGCTCAAATTCCACTACAGCTAAATCACCAGCAGAGGGAGCAAGAGAGTCATGTATAAGGTTTAGCCTTTGTTGCTGCTGAACCACTAACATTTGTCTACTTCTAGGAATACACAAATATACAAATACGAAAAGTAGCATCTATATCAAGTAATGCTTATTTTTCAAGGTTTTCATGTCAGGATGGCCAAGCGGTCTGAAGGTCGTTTTATGGTTCAAGCTTAATGGCTGTTGTACGGACTGCTCTTTCTATGGACTAGAAGAAGAAAAAGGTAAACAACGGCAGAACTGGCAGCAGCATTGCCGTCAATGCTTCGATTTGATTCGATGACCTACTTAGTCGGATCAAGCCTTTCATTCACCATAAAAGAACTTATCTTAACCCAGTAAGTTTACGTGAGAGACTTGCAGTCACTCTGAGAGTCCTGGCATCCGGTTGTCGGCGAACTCGATCAGGCCTCCTGTTTCCGCTTTGTTGCACGTCGCTGAAAAAAAGAGCTGTGCGCGACCTCTGCTCGCGCGCTATAAATCAGGCGCGCCGGCAGGATATTACGTCATTTTGACGTCACGATGGCGCGCGCCACCTTGGAATGCGTCTAGTATATAAGAGCCTTAAGGCGGTGCGTTAAGGTCACAGTCTCCTCTGGAGGCATAGGTTCAAATCCCACTTCTGACAGAAACCTTTATTTTTTTTTCATCAATCAAAAGCTACATCCTGTCATAAACACCCGGTATGTGTCAGTTTTTACACAGTTGCTACACAGTGTTTACAATGTGTATTACGCATATAACATTGCCATACCAACAAATATTAAATAACATATACATACTTTACATCAGACTTAATTGTCCACTATAGTGTAAACAAGAATAAATCTGACATTGTGATCTATTTATTGTACTGTATAATCATGTTATTGCAGTTATGTAATAATGACATTTTTCTTGGCTGTTGTGTTTTATTCATATGTTGTATGTACTGTCTGTGTCATGACATATTGAGTGTTTAGTAAATATGATGGGGTGAATGATGGTTGTTTTATGAAATGAGTTGAAACAAGTATTTTTTTCACTCTTCTTCAAGTAGCCTATAACACTGAAACCAGTTTCACTTTGAAACACCAGCACACAACTCACTCTTTCTCACTGAAGAACCAGTTGCTCACAGGATGTTGCTTTTGAGTTAAACGTACATTTACAGCATACTATCTGGTCATGTGTCATTACCCCTTTTTTCTTTCATGAAACATCTGGGGCCCGTTTCAGGATGGAGAATTTAACAAACTCTGAGTTGATTTACCCTGAGATGGGAAACTCTGAGTTATCGGTTCCAGAACAGCTGATTTGAGTTGGTTCAATCAACTAGCCTACAGACTAAAATATTCTAAGTTATCCATGTAGCCTATGTGTGCACTTTCAAATGGAAATATTGGATCATTTTAAACAGATAGACATCCTGAGTTTTTTGTTGTTTTCTTTTGGGACTTCTGGTGATTGCGTTCAAGCACTGTGGGAAAGTTTGGCTTCAGGTCATCTAGTCGCCTTCTGGCATTCACGTGCTAACACCCAATTTCAGTTTTTTTGGTATTTTATTTTCTTAAACAATTGTTGTAGCACACTTGTTTGAAGTGTTTGGTCTGCATTGTCATCTCATGTAATGTTTTTTTTTTTTTTGTTACACACTTGTTGTTGCTTTTATTCTTGCTTCTCGACATCTTTTTTTCAGTCAAACAATATTTTGCAAAAATACACAAAACAAAATTATTTCTAAACAGAAATCAGTGGGCTTCGTGATACATCATGGATAATGAAAGAAAGAGAGAAATATTTTATTTGACAATAAAATGGGAAACTGTATGTTGACGTTGTGCTCAACATAAACCATTGACATATGACATAAACCCTCCTCCCTCCCTTCCAGTCAGCCGCGCCTCCGCAGCCACAGCTGATGATAGCCAACCTTTTAGCTGCAAACGCTACGGAACTTAGCAAACAGCTAGCGGTGTAGCGTCGTTATGGGTACGAGGTGTTAGCTGACTGTCAAATAAATGTGCTGCTTTAGAGTTCAGCAAAGCTGTGTTGAGTAATATAGACGGGTCCTGTAAATGTGCCCCTAAACTTTACCGGCGCGTGAGTACCCCGAATAGTTCAATCCTACTTACTTTAGCTAACTTGTGCTGTTTGACAGTAGGATCAGAGGAGTGTCCAGCTAACCGGGCTAACAGCTAGCTAGCTGGTTCGTAGCTGGCTAGTTAGCTGTCTGTTTTGTTAACTACTTCGGTCTGACTCGACTTAGCTTGACTGCTGCTGTTTTTCAAGTGGTAGCAACGTAAGTATGCGTTTCGGTTAATATTTAACCATATAGTTTACTAACGAAATAAAAAGTGCCGGCTATTGAGACATGTTTTTCATTTGGAACTGCTAATGTTACAATGCCTGCTTGGTCGGTGGCTAGCCAGCTAGCCAGCTAACTGAAAATCTCTTGTTTGTCAACAATACTAAAATGACTCAAATGAGCGCATTGTTAATACACTGTGGCTGTCTACTTACACAGCCCAGCTTTAGATTGAAACGGCTAGACATTATATAGTAGCTAACGTTACTGTGCTTGAGAGATAACCTAAACGGCCAATGTTGATTTTCTAGTTTTTACAATTTTCTTTCTAGTTTTCACAATTCTCTTTCTTTCAGGCGTGACACACATCATGGGGTGTGCAAGCTCAGCTGGTTTTAAGCTTTGCTGCTGGCAGAACATGATCAGTTGAAATGACAAAAAACAGTTAAATATACTGCTCTGACATACTTAACTTTGGGGCATAATTCACTTTTTCAATTCTATTTTGTTTGTGTTGCTTTCACAGCCATGCAAGCCCTGGATGAGAACTGGACCTGAGCCCTGGGCTGTCTATGATGTTCAAAACCTTTTTTGTTGCATCAACTGACCTCTCCTGGTCCGTTTAACCAGCCATTATTATTCCTAAAACAATCCCACATCTCTGCTTGGCAACAGTATGATCATTCAAGCTGACCCGACCCAGCCCACTGGGACAAGAATACCCCATAACCAAGCTCTCCAAATGATATGATAGTTGCCACCTGGATCACTTTTTGTGCTTGCAGGAGCCTAGCACAGGTTCTGATCTTCCTTTCCTCCTCAAACTCCCTTTCCCCATTCTGGGAGACCCTTGTCACTGTGGTCTCTGGCACTGGAACCATGGGTAACAGCTGTGTGTGCCGGGAGGATAGTGATGTGGAGGATAATCACCATGGGTCGTCGAGGGCAACTCGAGGACAAGCTAGGCGGGTGGATCACGGTACAGGCGTAGGTGTTGATGCCGGAGAGGCGCGGAGCAGTCGACCCAGGGACCCAGTCAGGCCACCACGCCGAGGGCGAGGGCCCCATGAGCCAAGACGGAAGAAACAGAATGTGGATGGCCTGGTGCTGGACACATTGGCTGTCATCAGGACACTTGTAGACAAGTAAGTCTAATACGAATATCAATGTATAATAATATTGAGGAGGTGGCGTATCGTATATATCCTATCGATTTGAATTGTTGACAGGTTAATCGTAATCAAATAGTTACACCAGTGAAGATTCACACCCCTAGTGTTTCCTGTGGCTAGCTAAAAGTATAACTGGGGAATCTATTGTTCTTTTCCAGGAAACCAGGATTTCTCACCATAAATGAAAGCTAATATTAAAATGCACCATTGCAGCCAATTCACAACTAAAGCAGTCATTTTACAAAATAGCCTGCCTAAAATAGAAATGTAAAGGCTGCAATAATTCATCTTGGACCAAACTGACATATTTTTTTACCTGAAGTAACAAAATACAACAAGCAGAGATGTCTTATATCAGGACTTAACTTATCATAAAATGTTTCAGGGCCTTTGTCACAGCTCTGTGCAGCCCCATGTACCTCTCTCTACATAACTGTTCCTCTGATCAAAACAATCCAGTTTCAGCTTGAGTTCCTTTACGAGCTATTTTCATTCACATAGGCCTGTAGCTAGTGATGCACCGATGTGAAAATTGTGACCGATACCGATAACCAATATTAATATTGCTGTTATGGCCGATACCGATATTTACCGATGTCGATATCTCTGAATAGAACACATTTTTTCTGATAATCAAATAAGGAACTATTTTCCAAAAGGCATTTTTTTTACTTTTGTGATTTATTTTCAGAAATCATTGATATTGGGCACCTTTACCTGTGTGCAAAATATGACTCATCAGATTTTCAGAAGAAAAAATAAATATTTATATAAAAATACATTTTTAAAAGGATACAAGTGTCCTGAATTCACACTATGAATAAGCCAACCCTGAGTATTCACAATAAACATCTAACTCACTTAAGACCAAGTCACTGTATTCTGTGAACATTGTACAACAGTTCGAAACTTTAAAGTACAGTAGTAGGCCTTAAATGGCCAAAGCCAAAAGTATTGAAAGAGGTAAAATGTGAAAATGGAGCCAGAACAAACTGGACTGAACAGACACTGGCTTTTGCAGTCTGAACTGGAAGTACAGTAACTGCCAAGTACTTAAAGGTTAGGCCTAACCCTTGAAATTATACAAATTGGTGACTTCTAGGCCGAGATTAGCCATAAAATGTGTTTTTTGCTCATATGGATGAAAGACACCAAATCCTAGAATGCACTTGCTTCGCTGCTTAGACTCTACTCCCAAGCCACATCCACCTACAGACCGACAGTGAGGCAGCATTCAACTCAACCCAAATGTGTTTTATTGTCATTTCAACCATATACACAAAACAACATTTCACCGTGGCTGGAATGGTTACACATTTAAAATATATAAAAACGACATACGAAACAGGTGTTTACAGTCAACCAAGCGCTAATGCTAGTATGCATTAGCTGAACTTTACGTGTGTGTGTAATAGCTAAATGTAGCAGATTATAAACACAGTTGTAAATTTGCGTGAAATGTAGAACGGTCGGCATTTACTCGTCACAAACTTCCCCAACAGTTAGCATTTAGTTGGATACAAGCAGCTAATTTTTGCACAAGTCCTTGTTAACAAAATCTCCACTCTTACCCGGCGACATGTTTCCACAACAAGAAAAACACAGTAGTCTCTGAACTCGCGATGGGAGTTTCGTTTAAGTTGGATGTACTCCAGTTTGTTGTCTAATGAGCAGACACTTGCAACCAGGATTGATGGAACAGGTGGCTGGCTAGCGTTAGCTTTCCACCTAGCTAGGTCCAGCCCCCGTTTGCGTTTCACCGCTGAGAAAGTCCCCCCATGATCGCGGCTGCTGCCCACTCCGGCCGCCGCTGCTGCCCGCTGGTCAAACTAACCTGTATGGCGGGCCGCAGCAACCTCTTATTTCCGAACATTCATCTCTCCCCCGCCCACCGAGAGCCGGTGGTCTAGTAAAGTTTCCAGTGTCCCACTCGGTCCCACTTCGCCGCAGATTCCGTCTGCAAAAACCAACATCCCCGCCCATAGTTTTTCTTCTTCTTCTTCTGATTTCAGCAGTATAGACGCTGTTAAGCGTATTACTGGCCTCCACAGGTCAGATTTAAATCTATATTCTCACACACTCACATCTAAGCCTACACACGTCAAATACACAGGAATGATTCACATCGGCTCTATTCATCGGCCCTATCTTGACATCGGAACGATACCGATGTGTAAAAAAATGACCATATCGGCCGATATTATATCGGCGACCGATATATCGTGCACCACTACCTGTAGCTTTTCACTGGTTTGACCAGTTGTGTAAATGTGTGATTTATAAATTCTATTTTATAGTTAAAAGAAACAGGCCACTTTCTTCACATGGCATGTACATTTTTATGATCGTTTGATCTCCTCTTTTTCAGCATATTCTCTGTCTGATCAAGCCACTTGTGTAACTGCCTGTATTTTTTTTTCATCCATTTTATTCTCTTTATTGACATTGATTTTAGCCCAACTTCCCCACACAGTTAAACTGTAATCTACCATTTTAGCATAAAAAAGCATGGTACATAAAAAAAGTTAACCCAACTTTATTAATTAATAACTGCATTTTAAGGTATAGTATGTGTGGCAGTTTTATCACATGTGAACCCACAGGCGTGCTTTTCAGTTTTTAAGTGCCATTTTTGAAACTAGTTGCAAATTGCTGATTTCTCATTTGGTTATTGATGTTGATACTATGTTATTTATTAAGTAAGTGGATATTTAATTTCATCTCCTTAATTGTGACCATTGACAGCTTTTCTCTGTTTTTATGGTTGTAAATTTAACATTTTGGTATTTTTATTGATTGTTGAGGCCAATTGTACACTTTGACATTGTATAGCCTAAATAATAATTCTATCATTAAAAAAAGCAACTAGTTTATTTATTGATAAGTAAATAAAATATTCAGTTGCATCTCGAGTAGGATTGCATTAATTGGAAGCTGGTCCTCTTTGATTGTACAACATCTGTGTGTCAAGATACTAAAAACTAACAGTGGTTGCAAGATACAGCAAAAATATCCCTTTTTATTAGAATACTGATAAATATTGCAGCTCTGTATGAAACATGCATGTACATTTCAAAGAATTTGTTCACAGTTTTACTTTTAAATGAAAGAAGATTAAGTTACAATATTACTTAGTTGTGTTAGGAATCTGAGGATCAAGTTGGCTGAAGTTATGGCTGTCAAAACAAAAGCAGTTTTCAGCTTAAAATGAGCTGTGACAAGCAACAGTGCTAGCTGCAGCGTCATCAAAAACAACCTCCACTGAAGTAAATCTTTTACGCTTGCTTTAACCTCCCCATGGGATAACATTACTGCCCATAGCCATGACTGCAATCCCAGAAACGCACAAAGGCTTGAGTCATTTATTTATAATATTTCAGATGCTGGGTCATAAAGACATAAAGAATGCATATATCACAAAATATAGAGCAGAGTTTGTGTTGTATAGCATACAGGTAAAATGAAAAGAAGGTGTAAGAAACAAGCTATCACATTCTGTCCGAACATTTTGTTTTTCAGTGACCAAGAGCCCCCTTACTCCATGATCACTTTGCACGAGATGGCTGAGACAGGTAAGAAAAAATTAAAACCCATTCACACACTGGTGGTGGACTTGACACTGTATTTGTCCAGTTAGCAATGTGACCTAAGGTGATGCTAAAGCAGTAATTGATACATGTTGTTCGAAGCAGGTCAAGCAGTAAGTATATTTGGTTTGTGTTGAGCTGTGTTCTGTTAAGTTTTGAGGACCTACACAAAGAAGATGGATGGGTTTGAATGATGTGTAAAAGAGGCCATTTATTTCAAGCTGGAGAAACCTTCACTGAAGGGGGCTGCAACACCACCTGTCTGCTGCTTACAATGCTGCAGTAATATTGCTGCCTCAGCATTTCTTTAACACACCTAGTGGCCCAGCCCGGGGGGGAAGGGACATAGTCACGAGTTGCACTGCAGTCATCATGTGTTGGTCACTACTTATTCCGTACGCTCAGATCTGCAGGCCAGCTGCTGCTCTCGGACCCCAGGGCAAGGCTGGAGACGGAGGGTAGTAGGGCGTTTGCTGTTAGGGCTCCAAGACTGTGGAATAATCTTTTTTTTTTAAATATTTATAAAGTGGCTTTTAATTAGTTTTTCTTTTTGTTTTATGCTTTTCATCTTCTTTTTTTTAATCTATTCTGCAGTAAACTTGTTTTTGAAAAGGGCTATGTAAATAAAGATTATTATTATTATTATTATTATTATTATTATTATTATTATTATTATTATTATCATTATTATTATTATTATTGTATTACTACCCTGATCATGTGAACTGTGTCTAAATACGATTGAAATATTCTCCCCTTTTAAAATGTTACAGATGGATATTTTTGCTGGTTTGTACAGCAAGTTAATAAAATATAACGGAGTTTCTGTATTCTCAGTATTGACTGACAGGTCTGATTCTTTGGGGTTGTGTCTATTTCAAGCTTCTTGATGTTTGTGTATGCTTTTAGTTTGTTGTGTGTGTGCTCTCCATAGGTTGTTAATATTAAGAAAAACTAATAATATACAGTCTATGGTGCTATCTTGGTGAATGATGCTCTCATGCTGTGTGTAACCCTGTTATGGGGTAGCCTTTGAATTGTTGTGTTTGCACATATGGTGTTTGATGCTCACATGGTTTGACAAGAGCCAAGTTGGGTATTCGCTTGCAGATACTGAACCTTGAAGGCAGCCAAGCAGCAAGTCAGCCAGACAGTCAACTTTCTGTTTTCGGTTTGTGCCAGATGCGCCAGATGTGACAATATCAGGCAGTTGGCTGGGGCTTTCAGAAGTGGTAGTATTAGAGAGAGAGAGAGAGTTTCTTACTGAGTCATGGACAGGAAATTGATGTTTTTAGTATTTATGCTGCATCTGAAAATCATAACCCAGTGGTCTGTCTCAGAACAATTTCTGTGTTTTTTGCATAGTGTGTGTTATCCTAATGAAAGAACATAAGCAACACAGAGACAAGAGAGTCAGACTGGACCAAGGAGGAGAAACGCCTGAATGCCCCGATACATTAAAGCAGTCGATTCTGAAATCAATCTTTTTTTTTTTTTTCCCCTCTTCTCCCTCAGATGATGGTTGGCTGGAGGTTGTCCAGTCTCTGATTCGAGTGATCCCATTGGACGATCCGCTTGGCCCTGCAGTGATAACCCTTCTATTGGATGAGTGTCCCTTGCCCACCAAGGTTAGTGGCTTATGCCCAGGATTTTTCCTGTGTTTTTTTTTTTTTTTTTTTTTTTTTTTTTTTTTAAGAGCGCTTAGGTACAAATTACGTCCTGCACTCATTTGCATACGAAACCCATTCCTGTGCGTTGGCTCGTCCAGGTGCTCTCTACATCATTTTTACGTTCATACGCCTAAGCCGTGTAAAGGCATAAATAAACCCTGCTTATGCCTTTTTTATGAAACGGAGAGAGTCATTTGGGGTAATAACTTTAAAATAATATGACCCGTAACCTAGAAATGTCTTACCCCGAAACTGACCAAAGCCTTAAGTGAAAAAGATGTAATCTCAAAACTGATCCTGCCCTGCCCCCCACCCCCCATGATTAGTGAATTGCTGTGGTCCCAATTCTTAACACCTCAAGATACAGGCTTTTTTTTGCCCTCTGCTTTCCACCCCCTCTCTCTTACACCACCTTGATCTTTTTTTCCCTTTTGGACAAATAAAATCTGGTTAAGACCCCATACCTCCTGGTCCAAAGTAACCTGAGGACAAAGGACATACGCACTATGTACTCTTTCCTAGTAGTACACCGCCTAACAAAACATATTTTGCAGATTTAAAATCTAAAATGCAAAGCTTTCAAACACACAGCAGCTATAAAAGGAAAAAAAAACCTGCTCTTATAACATGCCTTGCCTGCAGGTGGTGGCTATAAGTAGCACTGGCTGGACTCAAACTGCAAGTATGAAACTGCTGGCACTGCAGCTCGGTACTGTGTATTGATTGGATGATATTGTCAGATCCTGGTTTCTGCTGCATCAGTGACACTGTGTCCCTGTTAATGAAGTACATTTCATTTACTTATGGTGTGCTTTCTCTAGCTGGTCCAAGGGGGGACCAGCTAGACCAGCTTGCTTTCTTTCTTTCTTGGCATTTTCCATGAATCATGTATGGATTTGGGAACATTGTGACTAAAATTGTAATATTTCATCTCTCCATCCTCTTCAAAGTTTTTGGATTATTTGGTAGAAACTGAGTGTATGTGATTTTCATTAGACCAACTGCTCCATCTTCTCTTTCCAGGATGCTCTCCAGAAACTGTCTGACATGTTGAGTCTGAGTTCGGCTGTAGCACAACAGGACGCTCTAATCCCGGCTAAACACAGAAACACCACAGCTGTCCTAGGATGCCTGGCAGAGAAATTGGCTGGTACAGTCCACATTTAAACGTTTTTTTTTTTTTTTTTAAATCCTGGAGTCAGTAGTCTTGCTTGGTATGTTACTTTATAATTAAAGGATAACTTCTAATTTTCCCCGTGTCTAAAGGATTAAGTCCGGCTACACACTGCCTGCGCCGAAAACACGTGCGTGCTAGAAATAGGACCGACACCAATTTTTCACGCGACATGCAAGCGTGTTGGAAGCGTTTCCATTCTAAATAGAATAGGAAAAGATGTATATATGTCATTTTGACACGTATACATTTAATAAATGTATTTAATTTTGGCTAGCAGCAGCAGCGCTGCGTCAGACACGTTTCTGGTGTGCAAAGACATAGAAAACTCTGCCACGCAATTGACTCAAAGTCTCGCCACGCAGGCAGTGTTTAAGCGCCCTAATGGGAACAACAATTTTTTAAATTGGTGTAGTATTGAGTGAGTGGTCCGCAGCCGTGAAATAGGCTGCAATGTAATCCTGTGAGGCAATTGCCCACCGTCAATTTACATCCACTAAAAGTGCTTGTTTTTGCCACTTAACAGGCTCAGATTCTTATTTTAACTATCTGGCTACATTATGGAAAGGACCCTACAGAGAAATAAAACTTTTTTTTCTTTACTTTTCACTTGATCTGGACTGTTTCTTACCAAGTCTCCCTCACGGTAAAGTCTTGTTCTGTGAACTCTTCCCAGCACTCCTCACTCCGCTGTCTTACGACAACAAGTCACCTCTCGCGAGATTTCAGAACGAGACTTTTCCACGAGCGAGACTTAGTTAGACACAATAACAGCGGACCGGATCAAGCGATCTCTGTAGGGTCTTTTCCATAATGTAGTCAGACACCTATAATAACAACCTTAGCCTGTCTGTGGCAAACCAGCACTTTTTAGTGTTGACAGTTTGTAATTGCCCATAAGATTACATTGCAGCCCATTTCGTTGCTGCAGAATGCAGGGCTCTCGGTCAATGAGTGAGGTTATAATCCAGTTGTTCCTCATGATATAGACCCATTAACACAATATCTTTACATTCCTTTTGTTTTTTTAGGTCCGGCTAGTATTGGATTGTTGAGCCCTGGAACCCTTGAGTACCTTCTAGAGAGCCTGGTGAGCAAGCAAGCAAGCAAACACACACACACTCACTCACTCATCCAAAAAGTACTTCACTGTTTTCCAATCGGCTCTCTTTGATGTGCTTTGTCAGAGCTATAAGGAAGTCAATTCTGCAATTGAAGTGTTTTATACTCAAATATGACAACTTGAGTGGAAAAACACTCTGTAGCTGCCTGTCAGGAAAATCCTTTGACAATGCACTTTACTATGAAGTAGTTGATGAGGGCTTTGTATAGAAAGAAGAAGAGTAACTATTCAATTTCAATTCAATTTTATTTATAGTATCAAATCATAACAAAAGTTATCTCGAGACACTTTACAGATAGAGTAGGTCTAGACCACACTCTATAAATTCCAAAAGCCCAACAATTACAGTAATTCCCTCAAGAGCAAGCATTAGCAGTGGCTATTGCGACAGTGGCAAGACAAAACTCCCTTTTAGGAAGAAACCTCGGCAGACCCAGACTCTTGGTAGGCGGTGTCTGAAGGGCCGGTTGGGGGCGTGATGAACAGTGGTGATAACAGTCACATTAGAAGTCACATTGACTTTGAAGGTTATCGTGGAAGTTCATGTCATAGCAGGGCACATCGTGTCATACTGAGTAGTGCAGTCTCCTATACCGGATCCTGACTACTCTGTGCGTATGAACATCACAGCAGGGCGTTGCGGGATGTAACGTGGCGCTGCAGAGCACGGGGGAGGCTGCGGATGCAGCAGGGCGCAGCAGGATGCAGCCGGAAATGCAGAGAATCGCAGAGCATAGCTCTGCGAAGAAGAACATAAGGACTCCGGGGAGTAAACTCCCCAGAGCTAGATTAGTAACAAGCATTTCTGGGACAGGATGCATACAAAAGTAACAAGTAGAGATGAGAGAGCAGCTCAGTGTGTCTTAGGGAGGAACAGCCTCCCTGGCAGTCTAGAATTGTAATAGCATAATTTAAGAGAGGCAGGTTAAAGAGAGGTGCCTGGTCGGGCTAGAACTCCCCCCAACCGGGTCGGGCTGTACTGGACCGCCTCCCTCTACTCTCGCTCGATTATTAATTATACAGACAACTAAGAGATACTTTTTATGTACATGACTGCCAATAACTTTTAGGTCATGCTGGAGCTAACAGATGTACTTGGGGAAATGTCTGTTTTGTAACTTGTCAGTTACAAAACTCTCAACCACCTTTTTTTTTTTTCCCATCTGTCTGTCCTTGGAAGTATGCTCACTATGAATTTTGAACAGCAGGGAAAGTTTTTCAAGGTTGCGTGGAAGAAAGTGTTGTGTATATCAATATAATAACCCGAAAAAGAGCACCGACTGATTATCTTTTTCCTTTTCTCTAAATCTCCCTCCAGAGCTCCGAGGCCCACCCCACTGTCATGCTGTTTGCTCTCATCGCTTTGGAGAAGTTCTCCCAGACCAGTAGGTTCACTTACTGTATTTTAAGAAACAAAAAAAAATAAAGATTCATGATTAGATAGTTGAAAACTAGTGACTTCCTTAAAAAAGAATACTAAAATGAGCAAGGAGGCTACGATTTCTATGATAACATAGGCATGTCGAGTGTCTCAACTTCTGCTTTCTTCTACTACCCTGTTCCCCTTTCCCCTTGTTTGCTTTTGCATACTAAATATTATGTTGTGAAGTAGAGACACAGATGTGCTGTTCTTCAACATTTTCTCCTGTTCAATTCCAAACCAATAAGTGAATTGCTGATTGGTTGCAAAAGTGAAATTGTGGTGCTGAAAAGTTTTAATACTCTATACAAAAATTCTCCACTTGTGGCTTTACAAGTCTTTGTAGTCTCTCATTTTTTCCAGGTTGTTGGTAAATTTTGAACTGGCCTTTACATCCTAACATTGCCTCTCCTACCTAGGCCTTTTTAAAAACATATTTCACTGAAGTCACTTTCATCTCTGACACAGATTTATTTTGAGATTTGAGGCTTTAACACACATGCCTGGTGCATGTCCTTGCCCTCAGGTGAGAACAAACTGACGGTGTCCGAGTCGTGTATCAGCAATCGACTCGCTGTCCTGGAGTCGTGGGCAGAGCAGCCTGACTACCTGAAGAGGCAGGTCGGATTCTGCTCACAGTGGAGCCTCGACAACCTCTGTGAGTAGCCCCATGTGTTCAACATTGTATGTCTGTGTAGGATCACATGCTACAATCTCTTTGTGTGTGTGCGCTTAGCACAAATGAATGAAGTGCGTGAAGAAATGTGATAATGTTCCTCTGTCGTCCTCCGTCCAGTCCTCAAGGATGGTCGTCAGTTCACCTACGAGAAGGTAAACCTCTCCAATATCAACGCCATGCTCAACAGCAACGATGTCAGCGAGTACCTTAAGATCTCCCCTTCAGGACTAGAGGTTAGTCCGTGTGTGTAGTTTATGAGAATAGCCATAAATGGCAGAATTCATGGATGTGATAAATAGCAGATGCACTCCTTTAGGAAATCATGCCTTCTCCAACATTGAGATTTAAAAACGTTATACCCTTAAGTCTGATAGAAATGTTTTTCACAAGTGTATAAATAAAATCTGAGTGATTTCTGAATGTTTTCTGTCTTTTTGCTCCCCTCAGGCACGATGTGATGCCTCGTCCTTTGAGAGCGTGCGTTGTACATTCTGCGTAGATTCAGGCGTTTGGTACTACGAGGTGACGGTCATTACATCCGGCGTGATGCAAATCGGATGGGCCACCAAGGACAGCAAGTTCCTCAACCATGTACTCCTCTTCAGTGTCTGCACTGTTCAGCTTTTCCCCATTCTGTTTTTCTGCAGTCACACAATGTAGCGTTTTGTGTGTGTGTGTGTGTGTGTTACAGGAGGGTTACGGGATAGGAGACGATGAATACTCGTGTGCGTATGATGGCTGCAGGCAGCTCATCTGGTACAACGCTCGCAGTAAACCTCACTCTCACCCCTGCTGGAAGGAGGGTATGCACAACACACATGCACACACTTAGGACTACTATTTCTTTCTATTTCTCAACCATACACTTCAAAGGAAGTTTGTTGTCTGTCTGAACAGTACAAGAGAGGGGGACACAATGCTTTAAATGTCGGACTCGTTTGTTTAGAAATTGCTTTGTTTTTAGTTTCCCTGGAGTGTTTTGTGGTTTGAACACCCACACGCTGCTGTCACCGCCAGCATTCAGGCTCTGATTTACCTCCCACATGGAGTATCGGAAAATAGTAATAATAGCATGCCAAGACTTTATTCTTCTGCGCGTGTGGCCTGTTTAGGAGATGCCATCGGCTTCCTGTTGGACCTCAGCAAGAAGCAGATGATCTTCTTTCTGAATGGACATCAGCTGCCGCCAGAGAAACAGGTCTTCTCTTCAGCCACGTAAGCACACACACACACACACACACACACACACACACACACACACACACACACACACACACACAGTCGCCTCCTTAATGTCACTTTTTCTATGGTTTTTGATCTGTGACATAAATTTCAATGTCTGTTCTCCCACTTACATTTCTTTGCTCTTGCATTCCGTTCTTCTTTTTTCCCTCCTTTCTTTCCTGTGTATTTCCTTTTTCTTTCTTCTGTCCCTTTCTCAAATTAACCCCTGTCTTTCCTTCTCCTCTGTTTTGTTATCAGGTCCGGTTTCTTTGCAGCAGCCAGCTTCATGTCCTACCAGCAGTGTGAGTTTAACTTTGGGGCCAAGCCTTTCCGTCACCCACCTTCTGTCAAGTTCAGCACCTTCAATGATTTTGCTTCACTGCTGCCTAGTGAAAAGATCATCCTACCCAGGTAAAAAAATGAATCTGGCCCTAAAAGTGATTTTTTTATTTTTTATTTTTTTTATAGCGTCTAAAATACACTACACTCTGATAATTTGGAAAGGCACTTTGCAATCTCTTGTTTACCCAACCGGCCTCTGACTAGTGAATCATTTGTTTGCACACAGCGTAGGTATGGCATGATACAAACATGACTCATCTTTTGGGGTTGCTTTAGTGTACATATAGCATTTCCATCTCTTATTAATTTGCTGGCAACATTAAAGCAGCTCTTTAGACTTTTTGTAAATGTAATGACTAGTTAAAGGGCTCCAATAACAATAATTAGATGCAATGTTATGAACAAAGCAATATTGGCCACTTATCACCTTTTTTTAATAATGTCTATCTCTAGAAATTGTGCCAGTGACCTAGCATCCACAATACTCTGGCAGTGGAACACCAAAATTAAATGCAGCTATTAATATATTTATTACAACTAAGTTTGACAAGACAAAATGTCTGTCATTTGAAGGGTCTACCAGCCTGAAATAAACATCTTTTGTGAAGCCTAAAATGGTCAGATTTAGTTGAAAGTTTTTGACTCAACTCGAGCAATCCCACATTACATTACTGTAGAAGAATCAAGACCTCTCAGACACAGTGTCAACAGAAACTGAACATTATAATCCTGACAAAGACAGGAATTATTGCAGGGTTGTTTCTATTGGATCAAACTGGTGTATTTGTTAGTGACACAAGCGGGGGGGAAAAGTAGACCTTTATCTGCATGTTCTGCCTGTGCCACAGTGACACAAATTGTTTCCCTTAAATAGCTCTGCCGGAAAGCGAAACTTAAGTTCCACTGGAATTGTTTCCTTTTAAAGATGTGTACTCTTTTCTGGTATTTGAATAGTTTATCTTATCTGAGTTTCAACTAACCGAAAACCACACAAAGTCAAGGCATGATTGTTTTTGTTGTTTTTTTTTTGTTTTTTTTTTTTCTTTCTGTGAATTTTTTTCTTTTTTTATACTCAAGCCTCATGGGCCCTTTTCACGTCGTCGAGCCCTGGGGCTTGATCCCCTGTAAGCCCCTGCATTAAAACTGCGTTGACAGCAACAACCGCATATTGAGGAAGTGGATCAGCTGATTGATCTGCGATAGCGGAGACAAACCAGCTGACTGCCGCACAGATTCATTGGGGAAACACTCACGTCATCACTCGCTCAGAGCAACGGTGTATCTCCATCGCTCGGCGCCCTACTCTGTGACAGACACTCGCGTTTGTAGCGCTGGCCTTGCATTGCTGCGGTCCAGCCAAAAATAATGAATCAAATGGCTAGTCAACCCACATCTTGACTCGTTCCTGTCTGTGCCACCAACATCTGCAACATGCCCTTTTGGCCAACTGTCCCACAGCAAATCTGTAATGTATACACATAGTGAAGAAAATGAATAGATTTATGAATTAGCATAAACACATGAGTGTTGGGCTCTGTTAGTAGCTTGGTAAAATAACCGTAGTGGGCTTTTTAGATTCAAGAATATATCCCTCTCGTCCTATATTTGGAAGATATGTTGTTAAAGCTTTGCAGTTAAGTGATTTTACACTCCATAAAGTTATTTACGTTAATAGAAGTAAGAGGCCAGTGTAATATGTTTAAATTTAGACTTGCCACAGTGCAAGTACATCATGACGATCTGCAGCACTGAGTTGTCGTCATTATACCGAAGAAAACCACTTTAAATACACGGCTGTAAATGGAAATATTAATCTGCTTTGTTTGTGTGTGTGTGTTTCACAGACATCGGCGTCTGGCCTTACTAAAGCAGGTTAGCATCCGAGACAACTGCTGCACGCTGTGTTGTGATGTCATGGCTGACACGGAGCTGCGGCCCTGTGGACATGGGTATGTGTGCATCTGGTGTGACCAAACAGCGCTTGAAAGTCCCAAACTATTCAAACTGGTTTAATAAATATATTGTAGGTCAAAAATATTTTTGAGATTGAGATTTTATATTTGAGAGCAGCTTGTCTTAGTAAATAATGTTAGACTAATACACAAGCCAATTTTCAACTGCAGTTTCTATGAATGGATAATAAAAACTTTCTTTTATGTTTCCCTCCCATCTTCCTCCAGTGGTATGTGTATGGAGTGTGCCTTACAGTTAGAGACGTGCCCCCTGTGCCGCCAGGACATACAGACCCGCGTTAGACTCATTGCCCATGTCTCCTGACAAACCTCCTGCCCCTTCTCTAATAAGGAGAGACACCCAAGCCCTACAGCCTCCTCCTCTAATCCCCTCTCACCCAGCAGGGCTGTGAGGACGGTGCCACAATGTTGTGACGATACCACAACTGTGACTTCTGGTAAGCGGAGGCAACGACGGAGGGGTGGAGAGGAGAAAAAGAGGAGATGAGAGGAGGGGAAATAAACCACAGCTGGATCCCCAGGAGCTTTCTCCCATTTACCTACATCTCCTCTTTTGTATCCTTCTGGCAACTCACTGCAGAAGCTGGGCCAAGAATCGTCAACTTTCTACCAACCGTGTGTATTTCAGACAAAAAGAGCAGAAGTGAACCGCAAAAACAATTTACCCAAGATTACAGACGGAACCAACCTCTCATCTGCAAGCCCCTGTGTAGAGTTATCAGACATCCTTTCTATGATATGAGAATCTCGCTGCGCTTTCAGTCCAGAGGCTACTACTATTTAATCCCAGTCGTCGTCATGCACACGTCTGCAGATCTGAAAGGGCTGGCTAACCGAAAAGAATACAGCCTGTAGTACAGTATTACACTCAAGGTACAGATACATTTGAGAAAAATCTCACCTTCATGTTTTTTGGTTATAGATATGCGAATTATGGAGTTCTCGAGGTAGCATTTTCATTCTCTTTTCCATTTTTTTTTTTTTTTTTTTTTTCGAGGTTATAGCAACACCTATCCTTTGGTCAGCTTCACTGTCTGTTCAGATTGATCGCCCACTGGTAGGATTTGCCATTGGAGAAAAAAAAAAGACTTCCTTGGGCAAAATATCAGATTTTAAAGCTTTAAAATTGGAGTTATTCAAAGAGTTTAGTTTTCCAATTCGGTTTACAAAAGCAAATGTTGAAAATCACATTGGCTGTCACACTACCGATAACGTTGATGACAAAATTCTTAACCTACTTAAATCTGTATTAGAAGTAACTGATTTAAAGCATGGCTGACCCTGCTGCTTTTTGTGCTTAATCGTCTTTGCTCAGATGTTGAAATTGCTTCAGTCATGTATTTAACAAGCACAAAAAAATAAAAACACAGATGCACTTTTACAGAAAATGTATCTGTAAATGCAATGAGATGTTTGTTTTATTTCCCCAGTTATAAGTGCTAATGTTTGGAGAGCCATTGAGGCGGAAGTATATAATTAGTTTTCCACCACCACCTTCTGAATTTATTTTGGATTGCTCAATAGGTGAACACTTTGGCAACAACTTGTAATGCAGCTCCACCATGAGTCAGGCTCCATTGAGGTGCAGCATAAGTAACATGATATCATTTTTGTTTTTAATGACAAACACCCTGCGTCTGTAACTAAGACGACTATTTTCAATCCTCAAGATTTGATTTAATTTTGTAATATAAATGATGGTGATCGCTGATGTAGAAACTTGGTTGAGAGGTACAACAGGTTTTGTTGATTTTACAGTGTTGTATTAGCCGATGAGTAAATTGCTTAAAAGAAATGTGAAATGTTTGAGAAAATATTTTTTTCCCCTCAATATCAGTTTACTAAATATCCCTGGGTCATTTTTAAGATGTTGTCATTCTGGGTCTGATTTGGCAGTGAAATACTTGACATGAATTAGCAAAGAAACTACCCGCCACAACATGGTGACGTGAGCTGAAGAGTGTGGGCTTCAGTACAGGGGGGGAAAAAAGGATGTTAACTTGCTACTAAACGGCATACAGAATTGATCTTGTCAAAAGACGTTTGTCAGGTTGGAAGTGTATCTTCCATTGTATCTTTTCAGACTGAGACTCTCCGTGCTTTATATAACATAGCAAATCTCTCTGCTCTCATTTAGCCAATTCCTTTTTCATCTTTTTCCCTCCGTCTTTGTAAGAAACTTATGTTTTCCTCTGTCTTTCTGTCCATCCTTTACTTGAAGCATCTCTGGGTTGACTAAATTACATTTGTATTTGGGAAACCGGGGATGAAATGAGATCCAATGACATTTCAAATTCTTAAGCTGAATAGGTTTGCATCTGTTTTGGTCAAGTTATTTATGGAAGTGTTACTACTTCACCAAATTGCATGAACAGGATCTGTAAAACCATTCAGACTACTGGAATTATTTCTAAAACGTAACATGCATCTCTCAGTAGGAAAAAGACTGGTCTGGTCACTGTTTGCTTTGTTGTATTCCTGGAGCACCTTATACTGTACACAATTTTATGTTTGCTTCTACGGCTTGAGATGACATTCGGGATTGTAAAGAATTAGTCGTGGATTGTATTTGAAACATCTATTAAGGAATTTTGCCCCACAGTTCCCAAAGATGTGATTGAAGAATTGTTTCCTGGGTTGTGATATTTGTAATAAATGTATGTTCATGTGATTTTCTTTTTGTATGACTGAGTGGTGTTTACTTACATCTCAACGCATCTTTTATCTCAAAACCAGGAATGATAGTCTGATTATTTAACACTGGCTTTCCAGTTTTAAAACTTGGCCTCAAACATTTGTGAGTAAATGAAATGTGTGATTCTTAATATACGTTGAGTTACACAGCTATTAATTCTTGAAATAACAGTCGATCACAACAAAGGGCCATACCAATGCTTATACGGTTAGTAAAGAGTGACAGGACAGATGTGGTTATAATTAAAAATTAAAGATTACTTACTTAAATGTGAGTGATATTCCAGTACAGGAAGTAAGGGGACTTTGTCTCAGTAATGTCTTAAAAAGAAGAAGAAGAATTTGTGTCTCATTTTTTTCTTTAATCACACTGTTCTCAAGTAGGAACCAACGTGCACAACGTGTACCGGACGGGACTCAGTTGCGCACATGTTCGCCGTTTCCTTGGTAACAACAATTTACCATACACGTTAGCGATTTATTTAAACAACATGGACATCCAGGAACGAAGTAAGTCGATTCAATTAATTTAACTGACATGCCTGGAGCTTAAGGGAGGTGTAAAGTAATAATTTAGCTCGGAAAAATGCGAAATATAGCTAACCGACTCTGACAGTTCGTATTAATTTAACACTAACATGTGTTTAGCTAGCTAGCTAACCTTTAGCTTACCTAACGTTAGCCAGCCAGCTAACGTTATCGGCAGCTTTATCATTCAACGAAATATTGCTTTTGTTGAAAAAGGACAATTGCTGGTTCACCTAACGTTAACGTTGGCTAGCTGTTTGTATAGCTAGCTTTGACAGCTTTGATTTCACATGAACACGAATATATGTATATCAAACGTTGCCTCCCCTCGGTCTCCAGATGTGCGAGGCTGTGGAGAGAACATCGTAGAAATGGTTGACATGGAAGAAGAAAACTTTGCTATTTCAAGGTGGGTTTCAAGTCCCAATACTTGCTTTTGTTTCTTTGTGAGGTCAAGTTCTCTAAGTGAAATGCTAAGGCCAGATAATTAAATGTTCAAGCTGTGTTGTGCGGTCATGAAAGACTTGTCTGCCACTGTCTTTGGTATATTTCTTATTAATCTGGGACCTTACCAGGTCAAGACTTGAGCCTTTACTTAGCAGTCAAGTCTCAAGTTCTCATTTTTGAGACTCGAGTCCACAGCTAGAGAAAGCAGAATTAATACATAGCTGTGATATACTGCATATATATAAAGTCTACCTTTAAGTGATATGATCGTGTTCTCTTGGTTTTTCCTTTCCAGTTCCTCAGCAGCAGACGCAGCTTTTGATGCGGTTATTGGCTGCATAGAGGACATCATCATGGGTAGGATAAGTGATGAATCCATTCTTGTCTATATGTCTATATATATATATATATATATATATATATATATATAAAATTTAAATCATACAGGTTTACAATTCAACTATTTGTGAAAGATGAATTTTTCCACAATCTGGCAGTAAGAAGCGATTGTCATATTCTTATGTTGTAAAACATGTCTCGACAGTAGAGCTGGTCAATATATCGATTGGATTGATGGATTATATCGATATCGTGATATGAGACTAGATATCGTCTTAGATTTTGGATATCGTAATATGGCATAAGTGTCTTTTCCTTTTTAAAAGCTGCATTAGAGTAAAGTGATGTCATTTTCTGAACTTACCAGACTGTTGTAACTGTTCTATTATTTGCCTTTACCCACTTAGTCATTATACCCACATTACTGATGATTATTTATCAAAAATCTCATTGTGTAAATATTTTGTGAAAGCACCAATAGTCAATACTACAATATCGTTGCTGTATCGATATCGAGGTATTTGGCCAAAAATATTGTGATATTTGATTTTCTCCATATTGCCCAGCCCTAGTCGACAGTCTTTATGCTTAGAAAACTAATGGATAAAGCGACTGAATGTGAGAAAAGTGTCCTTTTTGCCTAAAAATGAAGGCCTCTGTAGCTTTATTAGACCTATACAAAGACGTTTGGATTTAGGTTCTTAAATTGCTTCAACTGGTCTTTATTTGTTCTGTGAGAATGGTGAAAAATGCATGAAAGAAAATTGTACATATGTACATCATTTCCATATTTTATCCTGAGACTTTTTTTTTTACTAAACCAGCTGAAGACATATCAGTCTTTAGAGTTTCACCAGTTAGTGGTGAAGATACGTGATGTTCTACATGTCCATTACTTTTCTTATAGAGGAGGAGTTCCAGCAGCTTCAGCAGAGCTTCATGGAGAAACACTACCTGGAGTTTGAGGACTCTGACGAGAACAAGCTCAGTTACACGCTTATCTTCAATGAGTATGTGAGTTGCTGACCATCTCGCTGTGGTCTAATGGAACTCCCACACCTGTCTTCAAGGAAAATTACATACGATTATCTGATTTTTATAACGCTGTCTTAAGTCCAATACGCGTAAAGTTATCTCTAGAAATATATATAGTCATATCACCTTGTCTCTAATTTCAATTTACAGCGCTATCGAAGAGTCTGACTTTTTACTGAACGTCTGTAGTAGTCAGGGAGGTAAACTAAGACCAGATGCCTAATAACACTCACGTCTGTTGTGTAGGTTGACCTGCTGGAGAAACACCTGGAGCAGCAGCTGGTGGAGAGGATCCCCGCCTTCAACATGAACACTTTCACAGAGCTGCTAATGTAAGATGTGACACAACTCTCCCGGAAGTCCGTCTTATTCTGGCTGTTATTCTAAACCACTCTAATTCCACTCTAAGTTGGTGGCATGCATTGGTGTCATTGAAAGCAATGAGTCGGCTCACACAGTGGTTTGTTTGATGCACCTGTTGCGCCTAAGAAATATTATTTTGCAGCGGGCCACTAGGTGGCACAAAAGTACATTCCAATGTGACTGGATTCACCATGTGGGTCTCTTCCATCTGCAGGCAACACAAAGAGGAAGTGCCAGGTGACATCTTTGACATGCTGCTGACGTTCACGGACTTCATGGCCTTTAAGGAGATGTTCCTGGAATACAGAACTGTGAGTTGTCTGTAAACTGGCAAACATCTTAAATCCCCTTTTCATTGAGATGCTCAACAACTTTAGGATGCTCTATTTCTATTTTCTAGTAGGTATCGGTGCCATATTCCATAATTAAACGCGTCTCTTATTACTGTTAGCTTCAGCCTTCATTCAAGTCCATTTGAATCTCGACTGATTTCTGCGGGTTAATTAGTCAAAAACAAGTTTTTACGACTCCTGTTTGTAATGTTATGCTTCAATAACAGCTGTCTGCATCTGTATGTTTCTAGGAGAAGGAGGGCCGAGGTCTGGACCTGAGTCAAGGGCTGGTGGTCACATCTCTGATCCCTGCAGGCTCCAAACACATCGGCTCCACTCAATCCCAGTGACACTCACACTCAAAAAGTCAAACATTTATATAACATTTTGTCCATTGCCTTCACAAAGTTGTGAGCTTGTTTTTTTTTTTTGTGGTACTCTAATGGTGAGCTGCTGGATACACTACCCATAAATCTACAGTTTGTGTACAAATGACCCATAACGGCAAATTCATAAATGCATTCCTCTGGGTTTTATGTGGCAGGTGGGATGGTATGGGTGTTTAAGAGGCTCTTTGTAGATAAAGAGTGAAGATGAAAGATTTTGGCTTCTTTCTGCTCCCTAAGCACTGCACTGGACATAATGACTACTTGAAATATTCAAATTAGTTTAACTGTAATCTGCAGGTGAGAGGCCTAATCCTGGTGTTACATATACTCTTATTTCTGTATATTTTTATCAGGAGTTTGCATTTATTAGTTCTGCCTGATTGGGGAGAAGGAACCCAGTATTGTGGTGCTGGTACTAGATTTGTCTGTGTGTTTTTCAGGTCATCTTACTCATTCTTCTGCTAATGGCATCACCAAATCCCCTTGTAAGCAGGGGAAACCATTTGATATGATTGAATGTTTGGCTCTGCTCTCTTTGCCTGGTATGTTTTTTTTTTATTTTTTTTATTAGGAATATAGCGGAACTAATATATGTTTTATGAAGTTTTAAATTATTTGGTCAGTTTGAACTCATTGGATTGAGTTTTGTGCCTATGAAAGGGATTTCTAATGTACTTAGTGATTGTGTGTGTGTGTGTGTGTGTGTGTGTGTGTGTGTGTGTCTGCAATTAGAAATAAAATCTACAGTGTAGTTTTCAGTACAACGTCAAAGTATTTTCTACTTGTCTTAACATGACAGCTGTAATTGTAAACGTATATTTATGTCACCGGTGAAATACTGTTGTCTAATTTGCCAGTAAAAAGATATTTTTGAAATAAACAGGTAAAAGCCTTACTTGAAATCACCCAAGTGCTTTATTTGAACAAGTGCATGTTTGAGCCCCACAGGATTTCACAAGTATTTAAATTCTTGGTACAAAAACAAACTCATTTCATAAAGGCAAATGCACTCTATATAAATCAAATATCTGATCTTTACATCAATGACTGACCAAAGAACCCCCTTTTAGAGCCGTTCACACTGATATTGTTACTTTACTCCCATAGTATAAAAGTAATTTATATATTTTACAATAGTATTTTACTATTAAGATTTGTTAGAGTATGGCATTCAGAATGTGAACAAATAACTGTGTTCACTCTGCAGTTCAAATCACTTTTTTTGCATCGTAAGGTCTTCTTCGATAGTCGGGTGACCTTACTTCAAAGAGATAGTTTGACATTTTGGGAAATAAGATTATCCGCTTTCTTGCCGGGACTCAGATGAGAAGATTGACACCGCGCTCGCATGACTGTAGGCTGCATTACATATCAAGCCATAGCCAGCAGCCAGTTAGCATAGCTTAGCACAAAGATTGGAATCAGGGAAACAGCTAGCCTGGCTATTTTCAAAGATAACAAATGAATCATTGAACTTTAGAGGTACTGGTGAGGGGATTTGGTTATTCTTTATTCTTTTTTTGGGATCCCCATTAGCTGCCATTAGGCCATAGGCTGCATATTTTAAATACAACTTGGAGGTGCTAGTATGCCAATATGCTGTAATATTACCAACAATTTAAGGCACTGTATGCTTTATTTATGTATAGACAATAGTATTCAAAGAAATATTGTGTTGTAGTATGTGATACAGTACATTTTATGTGGACAATCCAGTGCTGATGTACAATTTCTTTTTATAATGTTACGGTAAAAGTGAGTTTGACTGAAAAATATATATAATATAGGATATTTTCGTCTGGATTAGGCTTTATCTCATTGGTAATACTACCTACACCTACAGTATCTTGAGGGGATTTTCTAGGATCAGGATTGAGTCCTAGGTCGGCACTGTTGTGGTGGCAGCGTTTCCTCCATCTCCCTTCCAGGTCAAATAGGAGAAGAAGGCACTGGCCCCGTACGCCAGGGTCACCACAGCACCGAAGAACTGAACAGAGAGGCAGAGAAATACAAACAGAGAGATGTTAAAAGGGGATGAGAAAGAAAATCATTCCTCTTTAATGACTTTATGAAGCAAAGCAAAGGTCTCAAATCTCCAACTGCTGACATAAATCAAAGATAACTTTACATCTTTATGTATTCACATCTATAAATATTTCAGCTAGCTACTTGTGATAACTTTATAACTACAATAACTTTAAATGGCTATGTCTTAATTGGTCATTATCTCTAGTAAATGATAACGTATGACTGGTGTGCCTCAGAGGCAGTAAAATGCAACTGATAAAGAGTTTGTGATTGGACACGGGCCAGGGCCAAGAGTGTGTGTGTGTGTGGGGTGGGGGGGTGGATGGGTGTGAAATCATGTGCTGGATGCTACCGTAGGTGTAAACCAGCATGGACTTTAGCCTGTTGAACAGGATATAAAACAACATATCTAGCCTGCATTTCCTGATAATGTAGTGTGACATTTTTTGCCTCACACACACACACACACACACACACACACACACACACACACACACACACACACATTACTGCTGCCCTAGATCCACCTGTTTTTTTTCTTTTTGATGGAACATTGACTCGGCAGTGGGGAGGAGCAAGTGGCAGCGCTGCTGTGGTACAAACCGATTTAAAAGAAACAAAAACTGGACTTGCTCCATAATAAGGCCTCACCCTTTTTCTTATTCTGCCTACCAAGTTTTGGGTGTGCGTAGCAACCTGATACTGTAAGTAAACAGGCTTTCAGAAACACATCTATAGTCAAACAGTGATGGCAGTGAGAGGGAGGGAAAACACACAAAATGTGCCGGGTGTTCCAACATTGGATGAGTTAATAAATGGAAGACTCAAGGCCTAGATATTGACTCTGCAGGAACATTGTCAGAGGGTGACCTCAGAGTGTTTCTTGCATGTTTAACAAGCTCTTTGTATTTGAGGCAGTGTTAGTGGTGTCAGGCGTCTTACAGCGGCTGCTGCCATTTGTTGGTAGTAACGCTGATACCAAGAAATGTAGAAGGGGTCCACAGATGCTGCGTTGGCCAGGAAGGCGGTCAGATAGAGGACCGTGGCTCCGGCGAAATACACCATCACCTAACAAAACAGGAGAAACATTAGCCACATATCCTCAGGGCTTCTTCTTTCTGTCCAGGTTGTTCCCTACTTTTCTATTACAATCTTGCTCATCTTCTCTACGTTGTCTTTTTCCTTGCCAGCTTTTCTAAATGTCGCCTCCTCTTCCACTGCTCTGGAATTCTAATGACCAAACCTTAAATGACCCTTGACAGTGACACTTTATTTTAAATTCTGCTGCCTTCTTCTTGTTTATGCACCATTTAGCAATTCATTTAATGACCAAACGCCTTAAGATCTTGCCTAGAAGACAGCCGAGAGATTATCAGAGTGGGCCTTGCTGGCCAGTCCACATCTGGAATATCACCTGCACAGGGAGACTCAATGGTGTCAATGGTATCTCTCTCCCCCTTATTAGAACAAGTAGAGAGATACTCTAAAAAAAAAAAAAAATGTTTTTCTCATGCGAGCAAAGCAAATCTTAAAACCTTTCATTCCACTATTCTCCCCCCCCCACCCGCGTCCCTTCCTACCGTCAGGGGCCAGGGGATGAACGTGAGTTTTTGCTGGGCGCCGAACAGGATCATGAAGAAGAGGATTGTGGTGAGGATCCACAGAGTGACGGCCACAAACATCACCCAGCCATACACTGGCAGCAAAGTGTAGGGGGCACCGGCTATCAACGCCCACTGGAGCAGCCCCAGAAGCTAGGGAGGCGAGAGAGAGAGAGAGAGAGAGAGAGAGAGAGAGAGAGAGAGAGAGAGAGAGAAAACAAGACAGACCAACCAAGAAGAAGAGAGAGATGAAGTGAGACAGCAACTTAAACAGGCTGAAATTAAAAAACATGAACTGTTAGTATATGAAAAGTAGACACTTTTTAAATTGAATATGTAATTATTAATTGACCACATTGGGGAGAACTTGTAGCCTCTACCTCATACAATTGTATGCCAATGCAACTGTAAAGGGATGGGTTAACATTTTATTAAATATTTTATTAAATGTTAAGCCCCCAAGTGTTAGTGGTCATTGTAATCATTCCTCCTCTCCATTCCGACAGTAAAGTGATACTTTCTCAGGGTGACTTCATTGTAAGAAACAGGGAAAATTCACACTCCTTGTTTGGAGCAAAAATACACTCTTAATCAGCAAAAGTTAATATGAGCTTTCAGTAGTATGAGTGGGCATCTTTAAAAGATAAATGCAAATCTAGAAGACTTAATAAAAGACATAATCCATTTTTGGCCACTTGGGAGCAGTGAGCTGTGCAACATCAACATAATACTACCATTATGTTGATATGGCTAACATGTTAGCAAACAGTTGCCCATTTACACATTTTTGGAGTGGTGTTGTTGGCCACCTGGCCATTTTGTAGCCTGTAACTCCTGAGGGAAATATCTGTGTCTTTAGCTGGTATCCTATATGCTGCACTATGTTCACCAGCTAGTCAAATTTGTCTGTTTGCCATTTGGTGCTGGTTAGGTAGTATAAAATGGGTTTTGAGAGTTTATCAGCCAAAAACAGCCGAATTGTATGATAACACACTTGAACAAGAACAACCCTCCCTATCCCACCCCCCATCCTCCGCGGTCTCGAGGAAACGCCACGTGGTGTGTATGTTTACATCTGCTGTATACAGCGTAGACATACACGTGGATAGCTGAAAATGCGTACAGATAACACTCCATTTGGAAAGTGGCGTGTATGTTTACGCAAAGTCATGATGCCATGTTGCAGATGCGGAGGTCATTAGAACTGATATTTGTGCTGCTGCACCTTTGTCAAATAGTCGATGACTTGGCTTTGTTGGTCCTTGCTGTAGAGAGCTCAAGCATAACTATGTCCACAAAATACGCCAACCACTGTTTTATACAAAGCAAATGGGGGGGCGGCAGAACTGAGCTATTCCCATGGTCACGGTTGAGCCAGCTAACCAAACTTTCTTTTGTCCCCCAAGCAGGTGTAATTTAGAGTCGTCATTAAGTAACAATCGGGTCAGTAGGAATTCAACATCCTATCCCATCAGATATTATTGATGTTGTATTATTCCAGAACTCATGCGCCTGTTAACACTCCCAGACTATGTGCAAGAAAGTTCCAGTTTGTTCAGGTTGACAGAATGTGCAATAGGGAGTAGGAATGCCTTTGGAGATGTATCTCTTCTGAGGAGTCCAATATGTCCTATGACATATGTTGAAGTGGATCTGCTGGTGATTTGGGTTCTTGGAACAGTGGGAAATGTTGTCCCAAACTGTCTCCCAATTAATTACGTTCCCCACTTTTTTGGACACACACCTGCAAAGGCAAGGTCTTGCAGTCTTAGACTTCCAGTGAGGTTTTGCTCTATTTCTCTCCATGGGATTGTAGATGAGTGGTCCATCCACACTCTGAGGGCCCATGGCTGAAAGGCTCTATGGTACACTTTAAGGTTGGGGAGGGCCAAGCCTCCCGTGTTCGTGGTACGTTGCAAGGTAGAGTATTTTAGCCTAGTTTGTTTACTATTCCAAATATACTGCCGGATAATGGCATCAAGTTTTTTCCAGAAATTTATTGGTGGGGTTAAGGGGATTATTTTACTTAAGAAGTTCACACGAGGAACTATGTTAATTTTAACGACAGCAATCCTGGACTGTAGCGAAGCCGGCAGCGCAGACCAATTAGTCAGATCCCTTTGAACACTACTTAGTATAGTTTCATAGTTGTCCTGGACAACTCGCTGTAGCGATGCGTGGATGGTGGTGCCCAAATATGTAATTTTGGGTTGGTATTGTATCACTAATAGCTGATGTCACCTGTCTGTTGTTCAACAGGAGCAGATTAGATTTATTCCAATTGATTTTATAGCCAGAGATTGAGCCAAATTTTTGGAACAGAGTCCTCAAGGTCAGATATGTACAGTAAAATATCATCTGCAAATAACAATATTGAGTTGGACATTACATATTTTATTTTGCCTCATGGCCTGGGCTAACGGTTCAAGAGAGATTGCAAATAGCATGGGAAAAGCGGGCGTCCCACGCGATGGGGAATGACGCGTACAAAGTACGTCCCATGTCAATGAATTTGGCTCCCAAAGCAAGCCTCTCCATTACTTACCACAGGTAGTTCCATTCTAGGCAGTCAAAAGCCTTTTCCGCGTCCAGTGATAAAACTGCTGCCGTTGTTGGGAGGTTTTTGGCTTCTTCTATTACATGGAGTAATCTGCGTATATTGTCTGCAGCTTGATGCTTTGGTATAAACCCTGATTGGTCAGAGAGACTAGCTTCTCGATGAAGACTTTGGAATAAAGCTTAATATCAGTTCCAATGAGGCTGATGGGCCTGTAATTTGAACACTCTGTAGGATCTTTGCCATTTTTAGTTAAAAAAAATTAGTGCCTGTGTGTTGGTTTGTTGATGAAAGGTGCCCCTCTCAATGGCCGAGGTTAAAGTTTGTAAAATAATAGGTCCTAGTGTGTCAAAGAACTGTATTAAGAGTTCCGATGGAATTCCATCCAACCCCGGTGTTTTCCCTTTTTTAGCTGTTTTTAGCGCTGATTTGAGTTCCTCTAACGTAATAGGTTGACCCAGTTCTTCTGCCTCCTCTGGGTCAAGAAGAGGCAGGTTTAGCTCTTTTAGGAACTTTTGGCACTGCATCCACCCTGCATTCATACAGCTTTGAATAAAAGGAAAGTGGCAGTAATCTCCTTAGGATTCGTTGAGATACCTCGGTCCGTACGGACGCTATTGATAGCAGCTCTGGACTTGCTTTGTTTTAAATTCCGAGCTAGCAATTTGCTTGGTTTACAGCCGTTAAAATAGTAATTGTGCCTGTGTGCATTATGAATTCAGCTCTCCTTTTTAGCAAGTCATTTAGCTCTGCTCGATTTGTGACTAAAAGAGTATGTGTTGATTTAGAAAAACAATTTACAACGTTATTCCAACTCCTCAATCCTTGCCTCTCTCTTTTTCTTCAAATTTGCTGCAAAGGAAGATGTGAAATCTCTAATAAATCCTTTAGTGGCTTGCCAGATGTATGCCGGGTCCAAAACTGAGCCAGTATTGATTGACATGAACTCTGCTAGTTTGGCTCCAAATTCTGTATTAAAAGCTGTGTTTTGGAGAAGGGAATTAAAAAATGTTTCTCCTAACATATCACAATGGAATGTGGTTATCAGTGCACTGTGGTCAGACAGGATTGCTCATTCCATTGCTATTGTGTGGAACATTGCCTTAAGTACACTTGAGCACATAAAATAATCAATGCGGGAGTGGGTGAGGTGATGTGTGGAAAAAACAGGTATAATCCTTGCTAGTAGGATTGTGCATTCTCCATATATCTGCAAGATCGTGGGATTCCACAACTGCATTAAACATGTCCGATATGTGTTTTTGGGCTTTTGTGTGGCTGACCCCTGATCTATCCTGATGTAAGTCTAGTACCGCATTCATGTCTCCCCCTATAATTAGTGAGTATTCATTGAGAGAAAGCAATTCATTGGTTAGGCGTGGGAAAAAGCTTTCATCATATGTAGCCGCTGCATATCCTGAGACAAAGGCTATTTTCCTACTCCTTATTGCGACATATATATGATCCCTGCCTGAAGAGTCATTAATACTTTTGTCTACGGTGAGTGTGCATCTCCATGACAGCAAAACCATGGACAACTTTGAAATATTTATTTTGTAGACAATTTAAGGCTATTTTAATTCCAAAGGCCAAGGGAACTTTATCAGGATGCATAGTACCCTGGATCCATGAAATAACTGACCTTTAAAAATAAAAATCTGCCTGCCTCTATGGGAATTTAACATAGAGATGTACTTTCTTCTGCCCGCTGTATTTTAAGGAAGAACATTTATTCATTTACGATACATTATTAATTTACAAAGAAAATTGGTGTCCTTTAAGGTTGGATTTTTCCTAATTATTTTAATCAAGGCATTAAGATCAATTTCCAAAAGATGATTTTTTTATTCCTCTTTTTAGTCAACTTTAGCATGGGTACATTTTAGATTATTTGATTTATCTTTGATCTATTTTTGTTTGCTGCATGAACTGAAACATGAATTTACAAACCCGAGTACAGTTTAGTTAATTATTGTAACAGCAACAATACTTATTCTGCAACATGATCATGCTGACTTGTCAGCCAGTGGTTATGGCATTAATGCCGTCTATATCACAATAAAGCTCATCACAGTTAGTACTGAAGGCCTTTACACTGGTGACTCGTTTTACATTCATCAGAAGGCAGCAGCTTTCTGTTCCATCTGCAGTCTCTAACTGAAATGATGTTGTGCAGATCAGACGGATCGGCTGGTTACATTTTGTGCAAACAGCGTCAGACTGTTGTAAAATAACAGAAACCCCCATGCCTATGTGCACATCAAACATGTCGTTTTGACATACAGTTCCTTCTGCCAAGGGCAGAGGGAGCCAGCAAATGAGGTAATAAAAACTACATTTTTGGCATTCTGGTGAATTTTTCTGCCCTTTTCTGCATTGATGTATGGTGGAAATGTCTTAAGTTATGTAAAGGTAAACACACAATGACAATTTAAAATATAAAAATATAATGGAAGAAATGCAGTAAGGCTCTGATTCTGTGTTGCTTTCAAATGTGTATGTTCCTGTAGATCAACTTCATTTAACGTTATTTCTGCTGAGTCAACACTAGGGTTGGGTACCGAAACTCAGTGCCAATAGGGAACCGGTGCCGACGTAAACGGTAGTAACGAGACCGAATAAGAACGAAAGTTTCGGTGCCTCATTTCGGTGCCTGACTTTACACTACACCTGACAGCATGTAACGTTAGCCTACCTTTAGTGAGCAGCTGGATTAATCACGGTTAAAATACTGACAGCTAACGTTAAACAGTGTAAAGTGTGACTGTATTTCACTGTGGAGGACTTCTACAGCGGGATGTAACAGTCTGCTCTGCAGCGCAGCAGCTGCCGTTGTCGCAATTCATAGAGTATGTTTATATGGTCGGAATTAAACAACACAGACGGTGCGTTCACTTGCAGCTGCCGTTGTCGGAATTAAACAACACAGACGGTGCGTTCACTTGTAGCTGCCATTGTCGGAATTAAACAACACAGATTCACTTAAAACTGGTAGCCTCGTGGTGCATTGACAGTAATTGTAAAATACCCTTTTCCCATCTGGGGTTCAACAGCAATTTACTGGTGAAATAAGTTATTGTTATTGTTATAGTTATTACATTATTATTAAATATTTAATTTTGACCATGGCCTTAGCAATAAACAAGTCACTGACTGTTGTTTACTACCCTTATTTTTTTTTTTTTTTTTTTTTTTTAACTTTATTGAAAAGTACCGGTTCAGGCACCGGTTCAGGCACCGGTTCAGGCACCGGTTCAGGCACCGGTTCAGGCACCGGTTCAGGCACCGATTAGGCACCGGCACCGTTTTAAAAGTATCGATTTAGCACCGGAATCGAAAAAAAACCAAACGATACCCAACCCTAGTCAACACACATGTAGGCATTATTTACTCTTCCCTCCTCTTTTCTGCCTTTTGTTTGGGGAAGTAACTTCTTAAATGTGCATTTGGCACCTGTTCATGTTAATGATACATTGATTTATTTTAACAAATTTATAAACTATTGGATTGTAATAGCTCATATTCAGCGAGACTTCTGCTCATGCTCAAAACTGTCTGCACATTCAAAATATATTTATGCCATCTGTGTTCTCTGAGATTTGGAGTAGTCATAATATTTTGAGGAAAAAGTTCTAATATTAGAAGAATAAGGTTGTATTATAATGTGAATAAAGTCACAATATTTCTACAAGAAATCCACCTGTCCTGTAGTCTGCTGTGAATAACCCCATTTGGGACTCTGAATGGAACAAAGTTTATCACCAGAGGCAGAAAACCGAAACTACGAATGAAATAGGCTACTAGGAGCACAGATGCAGCATGAGCATGCTCGCAGCATGAGCGTGTCCATTATTACTGAAACTGCTACACTGATCCTTACAGTAATATAATACAGCATGTACTGACCACTGTGTGAGCACCCCAAACGTTTTATCAGTCAAAATAACTGTACCACACTAGGGATGTCACGAGACCCGGTACTTCGGTACCAAGTCGGTGCCAAAATTCGGAAAATGTAACGTTACTTGTTTTTTTCTACAGTAGCTACTGTAGGTTCCGGGGGATGCAATTTGTCCAGACGTGACAGGGGCAGTACACACAGTACACAGTACACTTCAAGTGCAAGTCTACCGCTAATTGCTGGAGAAGAAGAAGAAGAAGGCCAACCAGCACAGAAAAACAGAGCGCGTTGCCCTGCACGACTGCTTGATCGCAGTCAGCCTCCACAGCGCTGTGGAGGAGGGTCTGGCTGGTCCACACAGCATTCCAGGAGAAAAACGTACAGCTGCAAAATAGCCTCAGGAAGGAACTTGTTTTGGTGGGACATGTATGTTCAAAAGTTGTTTTAGTTGTTCGAGAGAAAACTCAAGATTGGACAGATAGTCTAGCTAGCTGTCTGGATTTACCCTGCAGAGATCTGAGGAGCAGTTAACCATAGTCCTCGTAAATCCACCAGAGTTTAGAACGGCGACACAAAGAAAGCGGAAGGAAATGGATATCGGTGAAAAGACATGCATCTGGCAGAATTTCCTGCGGCACCGCAACGTCGAAGATATAGACTAGTCACAGCCTAACGTTTGCTCCCAAAGCTGACATTAGCTAACTTTAGCGCTTGTTTTAGCAGACCTCTAGAACGTCAGTTAAATGAACTTTAACCAGCCCGGTTCTATGTGAAAAACAGACTATTAAACTAAACATGCTTGCTGTCTGGGAATTCCAGGAGAACTCATGGAAGACAGACAAGCGTTTTCTCTAGATTACATCTATTATCTCCTTTCCCCCTCCACTTCACACCAAAACAGTGACAGAAAGTAGAAAAAAAATATACTGACACTGAAAATAGAGTGATATGAGACTGTCCCAACCCCCCCAAATGTGTTTTCCTCTTTTTTTTTATTTTTAAACTCCGTGGTATCGACTTTGGTATCGAGTATTGTGTACTTTTGATGGTATCAGTACCGACTACTAGATTTTTGATATCGTGACATCCCTAAAGCACACTGAGCAGCTCTCATCTCCTCCTTGTCTGACAGTAAGATAATGCAAAGAGTTAGCTCAAATATTGGTAGGGATAATTCTGTCCTTGTAACAGACACAGTTAAAACTGCAACCAACCGACACACACAAGAGAGACTTCATTAACGAGTTGGTGTAGGAAGCTTGTACTATGTTCTACTGCTCATGTATGATAACTAAATAAAGCACAGTGGAGACCTGGCATTTTATGGTCGATATTGTAGCAAAAAGTATTAGTGTAGAATCTCTGTTCAGTTGTCTGTGGACTCTTTAAGCTAATCGGCTAATCTCGGCGCTCCAGCTAACTGCTAGCTCTCTCCACCTGCACCAGCCATGTTACATCCTCCCAAAATATTGGTAGGGACATGTCCCCACCGTCCACATGCAAACCTACGCAAAACTTGTCTTTTAAACATCAACAGGTGTGTTACATTGAAAATTGTGGAGGTTGGAAAGTATGCTGATATAATAATACTTTGTGAATTTGCCTGCTGAACTTTTTAAATAAAATTCAACAACAACAACCTGTAGGGGGACGTTCCCCCTACAGGTTGTCTCATTGCAACTACAACTTACGTCGGGTAGCGTGAGTTGTAGTTCCAATGAACTTTGGCACAGCAGTGCTTTGAGCTAAATGATAATGCTAGCATGGCAACATGGTCACAATGACTGACTAAAAAGCTAATGTTTAACAATGTTTACCATGTTCACCATCTTAGTTTAGCATGCTAGTGTTTGCCATTTAGCATCAAACACAAAGTGCCCCTGAGAAGGATGGAAATGCCATTACTTTTGCGTGTATTTGGTCTTAAACCAAAGTATGGGACACATTGAAACTGTGATCATATGAAAAGTCAATACTATTCATCCTGAGGGGAACGTGACAAACCATGGTCAATGTAAGATTTATGGAAAATGTGAGCATTCTCAGTGAAGTTCCTTTTAGTTTATCAATACATTTATACAAAAAAGCTAACACACACACACACAGTGTGCACTCTAATATTGACCTTTACAAAGGCTACTGTACACTGCCAGGGCAGTACAGGAAGCAACTTAAATAAACGTATGTATCCAACCTGTGATAGCTTTATCACTGAATGTTAATTACGGCAAAACAGACTCAGTATAAAGGTGAAATAAATGTCAAATCTGTATGTTAACTTTATCTTTTCACCGCCCATGTTTAAGCATCTATCAAGTTAAACAATGCACTCTTAAACTAGTTCCAGAATTTATATATTATGCAGATTGTGTTTGTGTTTGTGTTTTATAATGCAGTATGCATGGGGCATTTTATGTATTAATATTGCATAAGGAGTTGGAAGTTTGAAACAGGAAACCTGCTGTTCTATGAATGTAACACCTACTGCAGATGGATATGACCGTTTGGTTTTGAAAGAATTTCAAACTATTCTGGTAGCCTACTTCCCTTTTTGCTTCTTTAATTCTTCCCCTATTGTTGTTGCCCAATTATAAGTAAATGGAAAATGACATTGCCACACACACTAACACAGTCTGCGACACGCTACTAGATAGGAGGTCAATTAAATTGTTGATGTTACATAAGCTCACATTTAGCAATTAGGTCAACTGATTTCCATATCAATAATCCTAGAAAACATCTTTTGGTATACTTATTTAAAAATAAAAAGAAAACTTGTTTCGGGGAGAACAAAACTACTCTGGGCTGAGTTTTCCTAGTAACCTTACCAAAAAGGTTCAGGATGCTGCAAATGTTGGTATAATATGAAAGTGGCTGGTGGATTTAAGACAAAAAATTATAATTTATTGAATGAATCAAATTTGAACATACAGTATGTGTCAGTGGCTTGTTGATCTTTATATTGTTAGTTCATTGCCTATCCTGGCCTGGCCTGGGACACACATTCATAAAGTAATTGGACTTTAACTTATCATTGCACCTACAATAACGATAAAAAAAAGAAGCAAAGTCTGGCATGTGGGACTGCTGTGATTGGTTGAAGTCGCGGAAATTGGTTATTGGTCAAATTTGCGGTAAAGTTGCCGTGATTGGTCAAAATTGCGAGTCGCATCGAATTCACGGTGATTGGTTGAATTCACGTGAATTGTTTCTATCACAAACTTTCTAAATCAGAAACTTATGCAGCTGATTACCAAGCCTCCTTGAAATGAGTCTGCAAGTATTAATGAGTGCTGTCAGTGAAACACGTTATTAACGTTATTAATAAAAAAAATTATCGCGAGATTAACGTTCTTTTTGGCCTAGAAAACGTTGTAGTTTTTTTCACATGCTGTTGCAACAACTAGTAACGTTAGAAAAACTACAACACATCACCGGATCTAGCTAGACCGGAAACAAAACAACAGGCACGCCGCACGCAAAATTATGAATCCCAGTATGGCCACACGAAGACCCGCCCTATGAAGCAGCTTGATTGGTTGGGGTTAGGCATTTCACCTCGAGTGGTTAAGGTTAGGGTTAGGGGATTGGTCAGGGGATAGGACTTGTACATGTAAGCATGGACGCCTGGCCAATAGTATTGTGTGAATGCTATTGAAGGGCGGGTCTTGGCGTGGCCATAGTGGAAAAAGTAATATCTTGTTTGGGCTTGCTAGCCGGCCAAAGGGCATGTTGAAACATTAATGAAACACAACGAATGTCATACTTGATCTGGTATGAGCTTTTGGTGGCTAATGTTAGCAAACTTTATAGATATTGCTGTGTAACTGCCACCACTGAGCCAGATTGCTGACTTCATGACCCTTCCCTACTTGTCACATTTCAATGACTTTAACACACAAGTAAAAGTAAGTGGCAGAGCCTTGCTTTTATTACTATTATTAAATTACTTTAATTTACTATTTTAATTAAATTTGCATTGCAGTGCTGTTTCCAAATGCCGCAGGCAGCTGCTTTCTGTGAAAAAACTCTAAAAGCCAACTGTACTCGTCTACCATCAAACAGCAGACAGATATTCGGTCCTTTCACACATGCACTGCAAACCTGAACCTATCTAGAACATTACCTGGCATAGCTGTATGTGAATTGTGAACTGTTTGAATCAGTTGGACTAGACATTAAACAGACTTGACCCTGCCAGTTTCTTAGTCTAAAGTCTGTGTATTGTCCAATTGAGCCCATGTGTGAAAAGAACGGCTCATTGTGCGAAGAATTCACGGCGAGCGACTGGGCATGTTGATAACGTTTCTATCATGCGGCTTGCCGAAACCGGTAGAAAACAAACAGAGGGTAAAGAAGGGTGCGATTCGTTGTTTATGAACCAGCTCTGTGACCGTGATGTAATCCGCGTCATGTCCTGCCTCCTGCATGCTCTATTCCAGTCTGACACTGACAATCTCCTGTGATGTGCTACATGTGTGAAATGATTCCATATGTGAAGTTAACGACTAGCTACATAGTGGAGCATTTAGCAGCATGAGCAAGATATTTTCCTCAGGAGTTGGTGGAGACCAAAACAGAGCTTAAATAAGTTATTGGAACATTTGACTTACATTTGTTAGGTGGTCAGAGACATGACTCCAAATAAAGCAACAGTTTGCTAACACTTTCCAGTAAATCTAAATCAATGAATGCAGCTTGAACATAAAAGGGAGAGCTTATAAAAGTCATGTGGTGGTGTTTATGACTTTTCTTTCAGGCCGTGAACGTGCTCTATTTTACAATTTCCATCCAATGTTCACAGCTTGTTAACCTTAGGACATCATAACTGTAGCCATTTAAAAATCACAACCGGCAACTATTAATAAATTAGTCACACTTATTAAAGGTGTATAGACAATGCTCATGTATGGGTGCCTAAGATCTGGGCATGAAGATGTACTGTAAAAGTTTGTTTAGTTTGGTTTATTAACATTGAAACAACTTGTTTGTAAAGTCTGTTTACCCCTGCTAACTCACACACTACCACCAACGTTATAGGCCAAGGTTGCTGTTGATTTTCTTGAATAGTCGGGCTGAAAGGTGTCACCTGTATCACCTCAGGGTTTAGCTGCCACACACTAGCTAACTGGCCCGAATACTACTATATCATTAAATGCCAATAAAGCATTCCACTTAACATTCAGGTCATATACAGAATGAACATTGTACCTCTGACTAAGCTATAGGTTGAGTGTAATGATGGGATGGTCTGAGAGGTGTGACAGGAGGGGAGAGGGCCTTAGGGGACAAAGAGCTCCTGCAGCCAGTCACATGTCCTTTGTATGGTCAGAGTTTAGTGCAAATACATCACTAGAGGGGGAATGCGTTTTAGCTGAAGCTTAGCACTGTTAACATAACATATATCAACAATATACATATACATATATATACATATACATATATATATATATATATATATATATATATATATATATATATATATATATATATATATATATATATATATATCACTAAGCCCCACTAGTGTCTAAAAAATATTAAAACACAAGGGTGCACTGGGTGAGATTTCCCTTCATTATGATGAACATGGGCACTGTCATTTATTTTAAGTTGATCCCACATAGACTGTCCTGCTGCTGTATATTTTCTCTAAAACACCAATGTGTATTAATCCACGCAGAAACTAGTCCCAAACAAATGAACTATTTACTCCTGTTTGTAACATTTGCTTGACACTACAGAGCCCAGCTGTTTAATTATTAAAATTTTCTAAAACTAAAACTACAGTATAAATATGTTTCATTTAAAGATGGATGTCCTCAGTTGGAAAAAAAAAAAATGGACCTGTGGCTGAGAGTTATAGTCCAGTTAAGAAAGTCATAAAGTATTAGGAGATGGAATAACGTATGGTTGGTTTTGGTCTTTTCGTGGTGACACTAAGAAAAATAAAGAATATCACCAACCGTATTCTTTAAATCTGTAATTGAATCAACCAATGGGTTCAGTCATGATGTACCCGAGGGAAACAGAATCCAACAGAAAAGAATAGAAGAGAAAATAAGTTTGCACTGAACGCAGTTAAATAGAGTAAAAAAAAAAAAAACAGAACAGCGTCACCTGTTACATACTATTTCAACAATCATGAGGATGGCCGGGATGCTTCGGATAAAGGACCCGTCCATCATAATGGTGACGTTAGCGGCCAGCCCTCGGAGGCTGTTGCCCCCCTGCTGAGAGCTCTGGGAGTTGGGGGAGCTGGTTTCCGTGGTAACCTTGGACGGGAAGTCTGCCATGATCACGCAGATTATCCGAAGATGGGTGTCTCAGGAACAGCCACACCAACAGAAAACTCCTCAAGGATTCAGTCTCAGGATGAACTGAGACTGATGAAAACAGTCCTCCTCCAACAGCTTTCACTCCTCAAAAAATACCCGAGTGTTGGGATTCAGTAACCATTGACTAGGCCTACATATGCAACAGCAAGACTAAAGTTCAGTTCTGTCCATATAAAACCCTAAAAAAAGGTCTTGAGGTAAAAAATAAAGAAAGAAAAGTAAACTGTCCAAGGAGGTAAAGAGGAGTCCTCCAGTAAAACCTCCAGGCTCAGATGGCCAGCAGTCCCTCTCTCCACCTGTACTGACAGGTGGCTAATGGTGGTGTGTGAGTCTCTCTACACTTTGCTCTATCTCTCTCTATCGCTCTCTCTCTCTCTCTCTCTCTCTCTCTCTCTCTCTCTCCCTCCCTCTCTCTCTCTCTCTCCTCTCTCTCTCTCTTTAAACACACACACACACACACACAAACTGGGTGTTTCATCATCTCTCTCCATGCGTACTCTAGTGTTTTGCTCTCCTTCTTTTACCATCTTTATTTCCCAGTGGCACCTCCCATATGGATCCCAGAGGCCTGTCACCTGACTCAGTGACACCCTCTTGGTGTGGATATTTTGGATGTGCATATTTGGCCTTCACAGGTCCGTTTCAGAAAGCAGGTTTAGTGAAAACTCTGAGTTTGTTAACCCTGAGATGAGGGAAACTCTTGGTTTTCTGTTTCAGAAGGGGAGGTTGATCAAACCTGAGAGAGAGAGGAGTTACTCCAGCCCGTTTCAGAAAGAGAGGTAACTTAACCTCAGAGTCAGTTACTATGGTAACTGAGCCTGGGAACCTAACCTGGTCGCGAGCAGGTTTTCTTCCAGAAACCTCGAGGTTTCTCTCAGTCTCTTCCCTCTCACACAGCGCTCTTTCATTTCCTCATTCATTCATTCAGTCTGGTTTTTCTTCCCAGTCAATCAGTTATGTAGCCTACATAACCTTATCTGTCCTCACATCACTAACGTCACCCATCGTGGACATGCTCTACATCCCAGCAGATTCTTTGTGTCACATTACAGTTTTTTTTGCAAACATTGGTGACGCGTAGCATATTAGTAAAGCCACTGTATAGCAAAGAGCCGAAGAGTGTGACTTGATCGCTCTGAAACGTGTTTTAAACGTTTTTGTAGTGTTCCCTGGACACAAACCTGTAAGAGCCATTAAAAAGATGTTCCACAGTATTGCAGGTGAATGATGTAAACCCTTTGAAATAAAAGATTAGGAATTCTAATTCTGTTCATCATGGTGCTGCAGCCTCAGAATGGGATTAGTAGGCCTAGGACTTTTTCGCCCGCAGGATTGCACCTAAATGAAATAGATTATGGATTCAATACCATTTCACCAGTAATATAATTCTTATGATTATATATATTAATACACTATATTGGAACTTACACATTTACTCTTGCAGCAACCCACGCAAATTCTCTCTCTTTTGCAGCATCCTCTGTGTTGCTTTTTTAATGAAATACATGTTCAAACTCACTGTATGTGCGCCTCATCATTCACCCCATCATATTTACTAAACACTCAATATGTCATGACACAGACAGTACAACATATGAATAAAACACAACAGCCAAGAAAAATGTCATTATTACATAATTGCAATAACATGATTATACAGTACAATAAATAGATCACAATGTCAGATTTATTCTTGTTGACACTATATTGGACAATTAAGTCTGATGTATGTAATGTAAAGTATGTATAAATTTAATATTTGTTGGTATTGCAATGTTGTATGCGTAATACACGTTGTAAACACTGCGAAGCAACTGTGTAGAAACCGACACATAACGGATGTACCTTTTGATTGATGAAAAAAAAAACGGAGATTGTCAGAAGTGGGATTCGAACCCACGCCTCCAGAGGAGACTGCGACCTGAACGCAGCGCCTTAGACCGCTCGGCCATCCTGACATGAAAACCTATGTATTCAAGTATTATGTCATATAGATGCCATTTTACGTATTTATGTATTTGTGTATTCCTAGTAGGCCTAGTAGATAAATGTTAACCAGAAAAGTGTGTTAGTGGTTTAGCAGCAACAACGGCTAAACCTTATACGTGGCTCTCTTGCTCCATCTGCTGGTGATTTAGCTGTAGTGAAATTTGAGCTTTATAGTTTTAGGAAACGTGGTTCAAAATCAAGAAAAACTAAATGACACATATCTGATTGCTCTACACGCAACTGGTCCAAACCACTAACACTTGTTTGATCTCATTTTAAAGTCCAAATAGGCCTAAAAAAAAGACCGCTCAGCCGTCCTGAGACACGTAGCTTAAAAACATGATTTAAAATAGATTTATGTAGTAAGCAATGTATTCCTGTTACTTAGTTTGTTAACCACAAGACAGCGTTACTCTGTCCAGTGGCTCAGCAGCAGCATCGGCTCATATTTATACATCAGAGCCATATACGGCTCTGTTACATGGCTCTCTTGCTCCCTCTGCCCGGTGTTTTAGCTGTAGTGTCAATACAGCGTTTATTGACAACCGCAGCTAGATGCATTGACATATATATAAGGCTAGATGGCGCTGCCGCCATTTTGGACTGAAAACGCCAATGAGACAAGAGCACAGAACAGCCAGCGTCCCAAAAAATGAGTCATTTTAAATTTCTCAAATTAGAGGAACTGTATAAAATGTCATCCTGGCACAACAAATACAACTGTGTGATTATTTTGTGCTCTCATTTTGGTTTGCAATTTAAGTAAGACAAAATCTTTAGAGGTGGGGGGTCCCCTATGCCTGTATTTCCTTTTCTTATTTTAGTGTTTATGGGCATCAGCAAAGATGCCCCACATGGGTCTTATCATGGATGTAGGCTATCATAAGAACGAGATACAGCGTTCGAGTCGGAGACCCGTTCATTCCTGTGACAATTGATCAGTGGCGCAATCATGGAGCCAAAACCGCGTATAGAATTACCTAGATGATCAGCACAGGTGTAGGGTACAACCGGGACGATTGAAACGGAGGACGAATGAAACATTGCAGTTATCCCGAAAAGGTCAGTGTAACAACAGAAAAACTGAAAAATGGGTTAAAATATCCAATTTTTCATTTTTTTTCCCACCTTGACAAATTAAAAAATTTGATCTTTAACCTGTCTTTCCAATTTTCGTTTTTTTATTCAGAGGATCAGAAATTGAGAAAATTACAAAATTGCTTCTGGGCTCCAATTATTCAATACTACCAAATAAGCATTCTCGAAACCAAGCAAGCACCTCTGACCCCAAAGTCTATCAGTTTTTTATTTTGGTCCATATGCAGTTAATGACCTGCATATTCTGTAAAGTAGAGGAAGAGAATACCATTACAGTATTGAATAATTGGAGCTCAGTCTCAATTTTGTAATTTTCTGAATTTCTGATCCTCTGAATAAAAACAGAAAATTGGAAAAATAAGTTAAAGATTCAATTTTTCGGGAAAGTCGGGAAAAAAATGAAAAATTTGATATTTGAACCCATTTTTCTGTTTTTACAAATGTCTGTTTGTGCTTAGAAAATTGAACTGATAAGTGAATTACACTGACCCGAAAACCATACACGTTGCAAATGTCAAATTTCGTCAGCACGTACACACAAGATCTACCAGACCCAGGAAAGTTGGTGACATGACGTCATGCTGCTACAAAGTTAGACCCGCGAACCCAATTTGAGTGGGGTATGTAAAATGTTTGATGCGGTAATTTTTTTTTAATGACAGGTTGTATTTATTGTTTCATGTACCGTTGTCATGGTCATACGACAGATGAATTAGTGTTTTAAAATGTCAATTGTTGCTGTCAAGACGAATGAAACAGCAGTTTCGTCCAGACCAGGCAGTAAACCCCATGTATTCTAAGTAATTGCACACATATCTGTGTTTATACTATATTTTATACAGGTGAGACATGGAAAAGTGGTTTTAGAAAGCTGTAAATATATTTGGGGCTATCAGGTAGGAGGTCGAGTTTTGCCATGTTAACCAATGGAGACTGATGGCCTGTGGGTCATGAAGGGCACTTATTTGGATGTGCGGTGGCCTACCCACATAAGAACAGAATGAAATAACATTTTGTACTATAGAAACATTATATAATTGGAAACATGTATTATTCTAACTATATGCCATAATGCATGGTATTTCCTTAACTGCGAGATAGGCTACGCACTTCACGATGATGGCAATGAGTTGTTAACAGACATTCACCAAGACGTATAGCCCTGCAGCAATCTATCTGAAATAACACCTATCTATTCAATTCAATTCAATTCAATTTTATTTATAGTATCAATTCATAACAAAAGTTATCTCGAGACACTTTACAGATAGAGTAGGTCTAGACCACACTCTATAAATTCCAAAACCCCAACAATTACAGTAATTCCCTCAAGAGCAAGCATTAGCAGTGGCTATTGCGACAGTGGCAAGAAAAAACTCCCTTTTAGGAAGAAACCTCGGCAGACCCAGACTCTTGGTAGGCTGTGTCTGACGGGCCGGTTGGGGGCGTCTGAATATCATGATATGTTGCCAAATATTGAAGTTGTGGGAAGTGTACATAGCTTAAACTGTACGTTTCTTTCGTCCCCCATGCCTGTTTCATTCGTCCAGGCCTGGAGGGACGAATGAAACAAAACGCACGTCAGACTACTGCTTAAATAACTCCTGAACGGTTTCAGTCAGAGCTGAAAATGCAACTGCATTTGACAGAGGACAGATTTAGGTTGCTAGTGAGAAAATATGAACTTTCAGTGTTTTACGACGTCTTTGTAAATGACGTTTAATTAAAAACTGTTTCATTCGTCCCGGTTCTCCCCTACTAGAGACTTCCGCTGGCTGACCCAGCTACTTCTGGTTTAGCGCTCCGCTTACACTCTCTTCTAGACTACAGGAAGTCTTTTTGGGCCAGAGGTCATCACAAGACGGGCTGGGAGTTGTAATTCCACTGTTTTGGCCAATATGTTTAATTTTCTTGAAAGCCCTTCCAACTGTTTTTACACAAGACAGAATTTCATTTGATATTTTCAGTTGGGAACATACTTTGACTCACTTTTTGTCAAATCTTGAATCATTTGCCGTTATTTGTAAGCAACAATTGCTTAGTGTTACATTAACATAAGTACTTTGTGGCAACTCTATCTTAACAAAGCTGCAGTCTGTCTCTCTGCCTCACTCCCCACCCCCAGAAGAATACTTTGCTGGGAGGAGAGCGGACAGCAGCTCTGAAGACAGGCCTTCAGATAGAGGCTGCAGCAACTCCAATTCATAGGACATATGTGAGGCCCTCAAACACACACACACACAGAGAGAGAGAAAGGGAGGTGATTCTCTGGACCAGCTAGAGAAAGCACACCATAAGTAAATTAAATGTACTTTATTAACAGGGACAGTGTCACTGATGCAGCAGAAACCAGGATCAGACCATATGATCCAATCAATACACACACACACACACACACACACACACACACACACTGTGTGAAAAGATTGAGTATGTCTGTGTCTGTCAGGCCAGTAGGTGGCATGTGTGAATTGTCACAGCAGTGTGACAGAGGAGACTCGGGGGGGATTCGGCTGGATCAGGAAATCTGTTTGTTGGACAGCGATAACTTCTGGAGGGAGGTGTCAGAATGTAACCAAACCACACAAACAAGGGCTTGTTCCTTCACAGCTCACTGGGGGGGACAGAGAGGAAGAGAAACAGGCAGGCAAACAGATAGATGGCATATAGAGAGACAGCAAGGTGGAGTAACAGACACTCACAGACCGACCAATGGGAAACAAATGTGATTTGAAACCTGTTTTTAAAAAAGGTTCAGAGGCCTCTCCTGCTCAACAACCAACTGTTTGTTTTCTTTCTCATGTTTTCTCTCCATCTCCCTGTGACTCTCTCTCTCTCTCTCTCTCTCTCTCTCTCTCTCTCTCTCTCTCTCTCAGTTTGAGGACTATGTGATGGACATCTGTTTTGAAATCCTGGATAACTCCAAGGATGCCCTGAAAAACTCAAAGATGGACATTGAGCGCAGATATGACCCCGTCTATGTCAGCAGGGTGATCACTGCAATGGTGACGATCTCTTCCACTCGCTGCTAAAACAGTTTAACTACTTCTCTAAGTTGCATTTAGTCTCTGCAGATAAAGGCAACACATGTCCTTCCAACCAACCCTGAGATCCACTGAGGACCAGCCTACTCAAGAAATCTTTTCTGGGCACTTTATTTTGAATTCCAACTCAACTGACAGTATGATTCACCTTTATTAATAATTTGCTGTACTGTTTAAAATGATGTGGCAGAACTTATCAACTAGCTCAGAGACATCAATGTTTTTTTTTAAAACATTTTTTGTACATTTTACAGACAAAAACAGTACAAGGCACATAACATAAAACAGAAAAAAGACCAAGGATCAAATGTAGTAGCTGTAGTATCCACAGTCATAAGTCCATACATCCATAGGTGTATGCTTACATGACAAACATACCGCCATTGTTTATCTCAACACCATATAGTACAGATGGCACACTACAGGCATTAAGAGAATGTTATATTATTTATAAAAAATAAACAAATAAAAAATAAAATAAATTTTTTAAAAAAAACGCTTGGTCCAGCTAGTTATCACTCCAACCATCCACATCCATACTGTTATTCTCAAGAAAATTGAAGAAAACGCTCCAGATTTTCCAAAACTTGTCAAGCTTATTTTTTGTTGTGTAACTTATCTTTTCTAGAGCTTGGCATCTAAAAATCAAATATTCAGTAGAGACTTAACTTTGTTAGTAAGCATAATTTAGGGCTAAGGGGCATCTCCTCGCCAGTGACCTGGCTTGCCAGGTCTAGAGACATCAATGTTAATAATGGGTCAGAAAAAAAACTTTATTGAAAGCATACTGTGCATATGTGTCATATCAGCTTGAACACAGAAATATTATAAAAATGCAAAACATATTAGGATTAAATGATATGAGCATTTGTAGTTTCTTCATCATCCATCATATTTTGACTTAAATGGGATTGGAAGCAGTGCAAAAAGGTAATAAAGAAACAAAACATACAACAGATTTTGTGAAATCAGATACTTTTCAACAAGTATATGCATAACAAAGCATATAGCACATTTTTAACCCTCAACCTCATGACTATTGACCTGATAATTTTCATTTCAGTTCATATTCAGGGACTAAAAACCAGCGATGATTTGGACCAGGAGAAGGGAATAAAGATAGAAGGAAACTTGTTAAATTTGGCCATTCTGTCAAGTAAGAAATACAAGAAATGAAACAGTACAGAGGAGGATCATAAACAAAAAGCAAAGAATTACATATTTGCCATCTAGACGCTGTCACCTGTTGTCTTTCTGTCCATTTCTAAGTGGGCATCTAGTGCCAGGCGTAATGCAAAGTCAGAAGCGTTCAAATCTGACACATAGTGGCTTTAAGGTAATTAAACTAGCACTGTGTCCAGCGTTTCTTTGTGGATAAAGTCACAGTCATCCTGGAAGACACAAACTTGTCATTTAAGAACTTATTTGCATATACAGTTCACTGTTATATTACTTGCAATACATTCAAACAGGCAGCTCCTCCTCTCCCATCCAGAAAATGTCACATTATCTCACAATACAAGATATGTCGGTTTCAGTAAGCTCAAAGTTTTTTTTAATAATGTTCAGGAGCAAAGTGGTATTTGTTGCGGACAACCACAGTGGCGACTCCCTTCACGTCCTTCAGTCTATCACAGTCAAAGTCCACTAGGAGCTTCCTGACCCCGGTCCGCATGGGTGAGAATACGAACTCGACAGACACCTTCTGGCCCGGAGATATGTCACCACTGAAAAAGAAAAGAGAAAGAATTGTTCATTTTCATTTTATTTCGTTACTGAGGTCCTGTTGTGAACCAAAGTGTTGGACAATTTTGATCTGTTGTCATTCTATGCTGTGTTTATGAACAGGTAAAAAAAACAAGAAATGTTCCTTTTTTGGTTTTGGCGGGTGAAACATACAGTATTTTAGTTTGTCAGGATCAAGTTTTTGTTGATTTAAACGTGCGCCACTACCCTATGTTCTAAATAGTACATGGTTTCCTCCAGGTGAGATTTAATTTATCCATGCACTCCAAACACAATGTTGTGTGTTAGCAAGTTATGTAACATTATTAATGTCATGTCTTTTCTCTTGGCTAGAAATGTATTGTATCAGCGCTAATATATCGTTTTAGTATTTTTTAAAGGAATTTTTTCACAGGAGAAAAAACTATTTAGATCAGATTTATGGATCCCTAGATTTGTTTTTCTCACTTGCCTCTCAGGGCTTCCGTAGATTATATATCAAACACACTAGTTTGGCTACAACAGCTAGTTTTTAAACTCAAAATACCCATTTTGATCTATTGCGCTTCTGGGCTTCTAACATAGACTTAACACTTTTTGGAGGCCAGGCGGTCTTTTTAAATCTAACCATCTTTTTAATTCATGTGGGATGTTTAGATATGGACACAATCACCATCTTTTATTGTAGTGAGTGTGATATATGCGGTTGTGTGATGAATTTGTATATTGGCTGTCAATTCTTTGCACATGTACTTACTTAACATGGACCTCAGTGGCCGGCAGTAGGCCGGCCCCCTCCACAGTGAACACGCCACCCTTCAGAGCAACTGGCAGAGGATTGGTGAAGGAGATGTAGCCTATTACTTGATCCCGTACAAAAGCCTTTCCAGGCACCTGGAAAAAGAGACGACAGCTTTAACTTTAACATAGGTTAAATAATTACAGTTTAGGACATCACAGTTTCAAATCTGGAAACATTAAAACATCAAAAGACTTCCACCAGACCGAATTGTGGATTCATTGGGATGAATGCCTGTTTTTGTCCAAAGAATTTCAGGTACTACCCAACCACAGGAACTAAACTCAGGGACAAAATGTCCATTTTAGATTTGCATCTGGAGAACTGTAGAAAGCCCAGAGACAGAGGAAAAAAAAATCTTAACCCTGGTTCCGTCAGTCAAAATGCAGGCAAGGTTCCTGAGTTCTTAAACTGGTTCCTGGGCTCCTGGAAAATTTCGTAAAAACCAAGGAGCTTCCAGCTGATTGTACATACATTATTCTGCGGTTTTATACATAAAATTATTTATTCCATTAAATACTGGGATAACAACCTCCAAGAATGATGCATGGGATGTTTCTTGTGCAGTTAAATCTCATATATATAACATCAAATTCTTGATGTCAGTAGTCTCCTAGCTCAACGTAAACCTTATTTAACTGAGATTAACCTCAACCTACACACTCAAATAGTTCATATTTCAATTCTAATCAGTACTCTACCTTTCTGTTAGACACACATTAGACAAGCATTATAAACCTTTTAAGGTCCAACTACACTATGACCTCTGGGCGAGCTCAGTGTGTACCTACCTGTACGAGGAGTTCAGGCATGCTCAGTGGGATGTTGGTGAAGGTCATGATGGGTTCGCTCTCACCTGGAGCCTCTAAGAAAGCTTCCACCCTCATCGGATGATGCCCTGACACACACCTGGCATAGTCGTCATAGTGCAGACGCAGGACTTCCTTGTGGGCTGAACACACACGCACAAACACAGTATTAAAATGGAATATGGTACATCATGCTGCTACAAAATAAGAGGGGGATGAAGTGTGCAGGTAAGACACAGCACTGTTGTTTTACATTATATCTGCACCAGAGACTTTTAGTGCATTCCATTTACCTCAGAACTCGGAAGCCGAAGCTGGGACTGACGTCACACCCAAGTTAAATGCGTTCCATTTACAAGTCGGATTTTCATTGAAGTGTCCGACTTTGACCTCGGAAAATCCGACTTCTGAGTACGAATGGAACGCACCATAGATTGTGTGTTTATTTGAGCTACTAACCTTTGTGAGCGGGTACTGTCACACTGATTGTTTGTCTCAGGCACTCCCCCCGGTGGAGAGAATTATAAGTTACAGCCATGACCAGCATGGTCAGCTTAGCATGAGCATCTCTGCTTCCTTCATTCTTCACCTGCAGGCAGAGATGATTTATGAGTGGATGAATGGATTGACCACTGTGATGGTATATCACTATGTGTCCATAAATCAAACAGAAGAATATACAGTAGATACACTCTGACAACGGCAGCCCCAGATTCCCTGTGTATGATGTAATGGAATCATTTTAGCATTTCATCCATCCATTTATTCAGCTACAGTCTAAGCACTCCATACCTCAACAATCACATCAAAGTCTGTCCCAAATACAGGCTTAGCATGCTTGATTGACAGCATCAGTTGTCCTGGTTCTGCGCTCCCATTGGTCGGCTCTGTGACCTTGCGCCCCGCCTTCTCGTACACCTCTCTCTCCTTCTCGGAGCCTGTGAAGAGGACGTTGGTCCATGACAACTAGCCCTATTCATGAGTCTAAACAGATGACTCTGAGGAGACATTACACAAGTTCAACAGTGGAAGTTATAGAAAGCTGGAGCTTCAGAGCGTCCATCAGTTACATGCTCAATCAGTTGTGTGATTTCTTTTAAATCACATGAAATAAAGTCTTACAGTCACAAGATTTAACAGTAGGAGGCTACATAGTGTTGGTGAATGCTTTGTTCTGATAGTCAGTAAAGATCCTTGCACACTGAGTCTGAAATGTTTGTATGCGTTTTTTCCATATCGCTCATCCTAAAAATGTGTCACGCACAGAAACAGATCCCCGTAAAACAATACAAAATTGATTCTTCGAGTAGTGAGGTTGATTTTGTTTTGTCTCTTCTTAAAAAGTGAAAAATCCAATCCTAAAATTGCGCAGAGAGCAAGGAGAGTTCCACATCCTTATCGAGGAGCTGATGGATTATCCCTAGCGATTTAAAGGGGAACTATGCAGTTCTTTTTAGCTTAATTTACCTTAACCGAACAGCTTTGGAGTCATTGGAATGGTTATATGACTTTTTTTCGAGTTGCATGGTGGTCGTCTCACTCCCCCCTAGCGCCTGTGAACTGATAAACCACCCTTGTAACTTTGGGCCGATATCGCGTGATATCAGGTCTCGCGATGCAACAAATTGCTTCACGGCACTGCACACATACGCCCATTCAGGAACCGGCTAACAAGGTAGCGATGGAGTTTTTCACACTATCGTCATGGCTAAAAAAGAAGCAGAAAGCTAGGAAAGCATTGTCGGAGGAACAGAGAAAGAGGAAACGGCAGACTGACCGAGTCAGGAGTCAGACACGAGTAAACACGAGAGCTGCCAAATATCTATTCCGAAGCTGTAGGGGGAGCTCTATAGAGAAACATGCGAGAAAGCAGCGAAGAAATGGCCAAAACTGCATAGCGCCCCTTTAAAGTTTACTTCAGGATCCGGTCAGTGGCTCAGTTTGATGCTTTGCTAGCCATTCTGGAGCCACATATTAAAAATAAGATGTCTGTGAACCAATTGATGCTGAACAGAGGCTGACAGGTATGGACATGCACAAAACACCTAAAAATGCGACAAAACGCAGACAATTGAACCAAATCAGATCTTTTTTTTTTGTTATGACTGCGAAAGTTTCGAGGCAGTGTGTAAACGTGATTGACACAACTTGAGGTTGTATTTTCTTTTTTTTACCGTACAAAACATTTTGAATGAAAATTTTCCGACTCAGTGTGCAAGGACCTTAAGGGTTTAACACTATGGCTGCTGTACATTTCTGCAATAAGTGGTCCCATTCTTTTAATTCCTCTTTGTACGCCTTTCTAACTAACCCTCAGGATATTTGTAGTGTAGAGTGACATCGTCTCTGTGGTTGCCGTAAACACTTTTGGTGCTGATGTTCCTCCCCACACCCGACTGGTCCACTTTGACCTGTAACAATAATACCAATCATCATTATCATTAAGTCTTTTTTAATTTTTTGGTCTTAAAAACTGCAGATGCTTTTTAAAGCTATAGTGCGTAGTTTCTGTCGACCCCATGAAGAATTCTAAGTAATGACAACAGAACTGTTGGCGCGTCCACATGATACAAGTCTTCCTCCTCCACGCAGTTGCTAGTAGCCAAGGAGGACACGGAGGATTAAAAAAAACACGATGGACTCTTCAGAAGAGGTCATTATCTTCACTCGAGTTTCTGTGCGGGAAAGTCACCGGACGACACAATTTTCTGAACATAGCCATACTGAGAAATATAGAGAGAGTTGTGTGAAGCTGATAGTCTTAATTAGCTTTTTAGCAACTCATTTGGCCATGGCTTGAATTTAACGTGACGTTCATTAATATCAAAACGTTACGCACTAAAGCTTTAACTTGAGCAAATATAAAAGACCGATCAAAACAAAATTCATTCACCTTCTTCCTTTCGCCATCTTGTTGGACAATCCAGTAGATGATGTCAGCGTTCACCTCGGCGAATACAAACGGAGCGTCATACTTTACTCCCAGATTTCCCTCCTTGATGGCCGTCACTGGACACGGACCACAGCAAAACTCACCTGAAGAGTAAAAGTGTATTATGTCATGGATTTCTTCAAACCATTTCCTGGAGTTGAGTTGAATTTTCTGCATCTTTAGATAGTGACAGGCTGCAGGAGCAAGCCTCTGATTTTTTTAATGATGGTAATTCATTTTGATTATCAGGCTTTTAGAAAACACCAACCAGCCTTAAATCTAAAATATTACAATAGGATAACACAGGAAGCCAGCACTAACAGTCTTGAGTTTATAGTGATGAAACACAACAATCAACATGTAGGATGTACATTTTTTTTCAAGGTGGAGAAGGTGAGAAATGTCTTGTAAAACACAAATAGAGAGGTGAATAACAGAGATTAGGTTTAAAATTAGGAATGTACCATCACTCAGTTCTTGAGGGGTGGGGTCCAACACCTGCCAGCCATCATATCCTTTGGGGAGATCATCTCTCTTCATCCAGGACTCGACCCAACAGTGGAAGTTCCTGAAATCATGAGGAGAGGAGGGGATAATTCATTACATTATATGATGTGATGTTTCCTACTATATCTGGTTTAAAATCTCTGTGCTCCTTCCTACCAGCTACTGTCTTTCTTGTTTCTTCCTTCTAAGCTCTCCAATTTTTCATCCAGCAGGATGTCTATAGAGAGATTTCCATCGACATCATGGGCTGAAGAGAAGTTGGTGATGTGGCGTGTTGGGATTCCCAGACAGCGCAGCACTGTGAAGATAACACACATCAGCCTGGGACCATTCATTCCTCTGTTCCTACCTACTTTCTCTTCCTTCCTTTCCTTTTTTATTTTATTTTTTAAATATGGCTCCCTAAATTGGCTTTAGTCTGTTGACATTACATTACATTAGTCATTTAGCTGACGCTTTTATCCAAAGCAACTTACAATTGCTATATATGTCAGAGGTCGCACGCCTCTGGAGCAACTAGGGGTTAAGTGTCTTGCTCAGGGACACATTGGTTGATGTATCGCAGTGGGAATCGAACCCGGATCTCCCGCACCAAAGGCATGGGTCATATCCACTGTGCGATCACCACCCGACACTAAGGTTTTAGGAGTATTGGGGACTCACTTTATGGTAAGCTAAGGTGGCCAGCTGCTGACTGCAGCTACACATTTGCAGTACATAGTGGTATCAGTCTTGTCATCTAACTCTTGGTAAGAAAGTGAATATGCATCTTTCAGAGATGTATTCCTTTTAAGGTCCCATATGGTAAAAAGTGAGATTGCCATGTCTTTTTTTGATAAAACTGTTCCTTTAAACAAGCTGTCAGGATGATTGTAAAGTCACAGCTATACTATATAGGTAGAAAGTACCATTACAGTCATTCCCTGGCTGCAATGACACCAGAGTGCAGATGCAGATTGACCAATCAGAGCAGACTGGGCTTATACAGTAGAGGGTGAATACTGTGTGACGACCCTCTCCGCCATGTCTGCCTGTTACTTTGTTTGTGTGGCTGCTTTCCTTGAAATCATAAATCGTGGCAGAGGGTGTGTAAGTAGAGTGGAAGATCCTGGGCTCATTTGTTTCACTGGCAACACCTGTGCTCTGTTGCTGCGTTTCAGGCAACCCGTAACCCGTGTTTTCAAAACCTTCTACCCGTAAAAGCGCCCTGGAACGGCAGTCAAACCCCTAACTTACTACCCGTGAACTCGTACCAGATGGTTGTGCTCCCAGTTACAGTTTTGTTGTTATTACAGCTACAGGTTATGTTTATTAAATGAAGCACAAAATATGTTGCAGACTAGAAATCGCTAGTATCAGCTAGCGCTAACTAACGTCAAAGTTAGGTAGCCGCTAGCTAGAAGAATTTGTCGTGACTTTGCCTGGAACGCTACCAAGTCGTGAGTCGTGAGTTGAAGTCGTAACTTACGGGCTAAAAATTGTGTCTGAACCGCAGCATATGAGCTAGCTAGAGCTAGCTTTTAAAAAGGCCTTTTGGTTTCAGTTATGCTCCCTCCTCGCGGACACACCATCATCCTGGCCTTGGTTGCGTTTTGGTTTGTTTTACTCCACCATACAACACTACACATACATTCTTTCACTCATGCACCCTCTCATCTTACTGATCTTATTGATTACACACCCCACTGTTAGTTTAAGTTTATTTTTGCTTTATGATTTAAACTAATAAATTATTTGTTAATTGGCTTTGTTAAGTGCTTATCTTTTGTCATGGCCGTGCGGCCCGGTTTGTGACAAGTGGGGGCTCGTCTGGCGGAATTTGATGTGTTTGAGGCCGTTATTTTGTACCAGTATTGACATTGTATCAGACGGTATGAGAAAAATTAACATTAAGCCATGTAAACATATTCTAGTAGAAACCCAAAATACAAGTATCAACCTGAAATGAGCATAACATTTCCCCTTTAAAAACGTGTTATACTGTCACTAGCAATTACTCCGGAAAACACGTTTTTCCTTCATTTTCAGAACTATTACATTCAATCATGCAGCAGTGAAATCTGTTAAAGCCTCACCTGTGCAGGCGACAGCAGCAAAGACCCAGCATTGGCCGTATTTGACCGCCCTTGCGCCGGCCTTACTCCACTGTTGAAGGATCGGCACGCTGCCGGTCCATTTGTACGGTGGAACTCCATCGGAGTATGAGTCGTCCCAGCGACCGGTCAACACACCCTTGTCTCCGTTAGAGTTCACCTAAATGGGTGGAGAAAACATGTCAATCTTTAAAGCTGTGAACCACTACATGAAGCATAGGTTTGAAAAGGAGACATTTGTATTCATGTTTATCTTTCTGATAATATATCTATAGGGTCATATGTAGGAATCATTTGTTAATGAAACAGTAAGGTTAGTATGATGACAACTCCTTCCTGGGGAGGGTTTCTATGGATCTGTTTCTGGGAAGTAGCTAGAACACCCAAGATGTTTACATCATTGAATGGGAAAGCTTTCATGACAGAGAAGACTAAATGCAGAGGTTTTCTTGTACTGCTGATAAACTGTCAGGACTCTGATGAAGATGTAACCTTACATCGAAACGTTAGTCACTGTTATGCACCTTAAGAAATAAAACCATCAAGTAAGAAGACATCTGTGTTGCACCGGCAATTTTTTGTTATTTTAAACTGTCAGTGTTGTTTTAGCAGCGAGTAGAAGAGATCGTCACCATTGCAGTGATCACCCTGCTGACATAGACGGGGTCATGTCTGCGCTCCATGTCCATCTTTGAGTTTTTCAGGGCATCCTTGGAGTTATCCAGAACTTCAAAACAGATGTCCATCACATAGTCCTCAAACTGAGAGAGAGAGAGAGAGAGAGAGAGAGAGAGAGAGAGAGAGACACAGGGAGATGGAGAGAAAACATGAGAGAGGAGTAAAGAACATAGAAATGGTTGGTTGTTGAGCAGGAGAGGCCTCTGAACCTTTTTTAACAACAGGTTTCAAATCACATTTGTTTCCCATTGGTCGGTCTGTGAGTGTCTGTTACTCCACCTTGCTGTCTCTCTATATGCCATCTATCTGTTTGCCTGCCTGTTTCTCTTCCTCTCTGTCCCCCCAGTGAGCTGTGAAGGAACAAGCCCTTGTTTGTGTGGTTTGGTTACATTCTGACACCTCCCGTCCAGAAGTTATCGCCGTCCAACAAACAGATTTCCTGATCCAGCCGAATCCCCCCCGAGTCTCCTCTGTCACACTGCTGTGACAATTCACACATGCCACCTACTGGCCTGACAGACACAGACATACTCAATCCTTTGACACAGTGTGTGTGTGTGTGTGTGTGTGTGTGTGTGTGTGTGTGTCAGTGTGAGTTACCTGTCCATAATTCCAGGGCCTACTTTTGATGTAATCCCAGCTCCCCATGTAAATGACTCCATCTTCATTCATAACATACTCCTGGAGCAGACTCTCATCAGGGAGGTACACTACATCATCTGGCGTGCACGCGCACACACACACACACACACACACACACACACACACACACACACACACACACACACACACACACACACACACACACACACACACACAAAACCATGAGTACACTGTCCTCTTGTTAATGAAATAACAAACACTAACATTAATTCATTAAGTAGTTCTTTTTAAATTAGTTTTTTTTACATTAAGAGGGCCTCAATTAGAAAAACATGACATAAATTTGGTGTTTTGATGATGCTGGTAATGAGATGCTCCTGTCATATGGTTTTTATCTTTGCCCATGGGTGCACCAAACAGCTGACAGGATGAACATAGAAGCCCCCACTGAATGTAAATATAAAAAGAGAGAGTGTGTGCACTTTGCTTCATGTTTTACCTTTGCACCACGGGTTAAAGAGCAGGTGGAACTTAATTTTGTCGGTCTTCTCTAAAATGCGTCCATCAGGTGACATCACCAACACAGCCAGACGGTACTGGCCAATGATAGCGTCCGCTGGACTGTGCAGAGTCACCAGCATCTCATCTTGCGCTCCCTGTTGGTTAAACCACCACTTGTTTCCGGCCCCACGCTCCTTCTGAACCTTAATCAGCACCTCGTCTTTCTTACCTGAAGAAACATACAAAAGTTTATATTGCTGTAGCATCACTTTATCTTCTCGCTGTTTATCTGAGTCAGGATCACAAAATACTGCTGAAATCAGCATGATGTTTGAATGTAGCGCAGAGCCAAGACAGCTGTTGTTGCAGCTAACTGTAATCATCTAAAACTTTACTTTATTCTTATAAACAGTTATCCTAACATTCAGCTACACTAGCCTTGTTGCCTAACATACAGTGGCACTCATATGTTTAGGAACTCATGCTTGACTAAAAAGAGGAATAAAAATATAATCTTTTGGAAATTGATCTTAATGCCATAAATTAAAAAAATGAGGAAAAATCCAACCTTTAAGGACACCAATTTTATACTTTGTGAATGAATAATGTATCATAGTCAACTTTAGCATGGGTTCATACACTTATGAGTGCCACTGTAATGGTACATATTTGCTAGTTTCATTGTTCTGCTGTAGCTATGAATTGGTAGTAAATCTGGTAAAAGTTACTAGTTATTTAAAGGTCAAGAAATACTTGGAAGAGATTAGTACAGTCCAGTCTGCAGGAAAAGCTAAACTGTTGGTGTATAGGGATCCCATTGACTGCAGCATTACAGTACGTTGTTATGATGTGTTCACATTCATTACTTACTGAATAAATATGTTTTGTATTGAATTTCTTATTGTTTCATTCTTGCTTGGGTATGCCATGCCTTTGTAAATGGGGAATAGTTCACATTGGGTAAGCATTTAGCCACAGTATCTTTTGTGAGGCTGTGGGCTGTACTCACCGAGGTGCAGGACCAGTTCCAGGTGGTGTTTGGGGTGCAGAGACTTAGAGTACTGCAAAGTTATGGAGAAGGGTTGACCCCTGCGGACAATCAGGCGCTCCCTGTCAATCTCCCTGGTGCGGTGAGCCAAGTTGTTTTCACGACTTCGCAGATCCACATTATTAATCAAACCTAACAGAGACAAAGTTCAATCAGTCTGCAATAACATCTGTGGTCAGTGGTTGGCTGTCCTGTTTGCTAAATAAAATATTGGCAGTGACGGAAGAGTTTCAGCTCAGTTGTGACCTTACTCAGAGTTGACAGAGAGTTGCACTCTGGCCACAAGTTGAACTTGATGACTAAGTTTTCATCTTCAGTACACGTGTTCTCTTTAAAGAAATAGTTGGACATTTTGGGAAACAACACTTTCTTGCCAAGTTAGAGTTAGAAGACCAATACAACTCTGTACAGTAAGTATGAAGCTACTGCCAGGAGATGCTTAGCTTAGCTTAGCATTACAGGAAGACTGCGAAGAGGAGGAATCCGCTAGTCTGGCTCTGTCCAAAGGTAGTAAGATTTGCCTACACTTCTAAAATGTGATATTTCATTTGGTGAATCAGTACCCTGAAAACTCAAAAGTTGTGGTGGTTTAGGGGTTTATGTGACAGATTTTTGCCGAGCACAGTGACTTCCTGGAGTCTTGTTGTCACCGTGGCGCTGCCAGACCCCAGTGAGACATGTCCTGTTACAGTAATTAGTGAGGTTTTAGAGGTGCTAGTAGGCAGGTTTAGCTACATTTAGACGGAGTCAAGGTAGTTGTTTCCCACTGTTTCTGGTCTTTATGCTAAGCAAGGCTAACTCTCTCCTAGCTGTAGCTTCATATTTACCATTCAGACATTAATCATCTTCTCTACTTCCCTGCAAGAAAGTGAATATGTGTATTTCCCAATGTCAAGTTATGCGTGCTAAACTGAGAAAACTAAATTAGTTTGAGCCATAAATGTAGTTCAAATAATCAATGTACTAAAAAAAAAATTATAGTTTTTTTTAATTGTAAAATGTAGGGTCCTATAGCCAGTCTGATCCTTGTCCTAGCTGACTTGTTGCAGGAATTAGGATGGGTCATATCACACCCAAGTGTTGATTCATGCATCAGCACATTTTTCACATGTATCATAATCTCCCATTGTAATATTGACTGCAGAGAGAAAGGGAGCAAGAGATGTAGACAATAATAAGCATTACAGATAGATAGATAGATAGATAGATAGATAGATAGATAGATAGATAGATAGATAGATAGATGGCTATGGATAGAGAAAATCACATACCACTGTGGTTGGCCATCGCAGATCCTCTTCCTATTCAGGTCTTTTAAAATGTTGCTCCAAGTGTCCTCAGATGTCTTTTCATGCTGTCTCTCCACAGTTCGGTATTTATACACACAAGACTGGCCCTCCCACCTTTCTGAGACACACTCACCCCGAAACACCCACATAGTCCACCTCATCACCCTTGGAGACCTCTGACATCACTTACCAAAAACCTTCAGTCCTCACGGCAGTGATGAAATATAATCTATTTATTTGTGTACACAGATACGATTTTGCCCTTTTTTTGTGACGCTCAGCATGAATTTCCACCAATGTATTTCAATGAGAAATTAATTTGTGCTTGCACCACGTATTCTTTATGTCGGGACTGCAGCAGATAAGCTAAGAACATAACAAAAACCATGATAACTTGTAGTGAATAAATGTTGATTAAAGCAGTGGTTACAGTCCTAAAAATACTAAAAACGACAAAGCAATACAGCTCATCTGCTTGTCTATTTTACGAACTGCCGTGAGACTGACCATATGTGACTGTGTTTACAGTGTGTGAGTTGATAGTTTAAAGCGAGTTGTGTCATCCCTTCTGAGACACTAGGGTCTTTGTTGCTTATCCTATGCTTGAGAGGGAGAACTGTGACACTGAATGAATAAACCCTCAACACTGTTCTAGCACAGTGGAGGAGTAACATCCCATTACTTCTTCTCTTATCAGACTCCTCTTAATAAAGACATTATACAATTTGAGAAAATGTTAGGTTTTGAACCTCCTCTAATTTCACCACTTAGTTTGACTTCATTATATTCACCCATTCATTTAGTTGAATAATCACTTAATACATCCATGGAAGTAAACGCAACATTTTTTCAACTTTCTGCTAAGATATATTTGACCTTTTTTGCATATTTGCATATTTTGCGCGGAAATCTGCAATTTATGCGGCGAAAGTGCGGCGTATTTGAAAAAATGCGGCCCCCACATAAATATGCGGACTTTGGCTGATTATGCATTGAATTATGCAATCGCATAATCGCATTTTTCTGGAGGGACTGGTTTAGGGAAGTGGCTGTACGCTGCTGTACATTGGAGGTGGAAATCCGAAACTTATGGCAGAAATGCACGGAGCACAAACGCGAAACCGCCGCAGCATGTCGACAGCAGAGCGCATCCATAAACCTGAAGCTGCGCAGCTTTTTACAGCGAGAGTGGACACTAAACAACGTCCGGTTTCATATTTGTCAGTCAACTTTTCAAAATACATTCGGGTACACTCAAAACATTCGGGACTGAAACCCCGGCAAAATGTTTGATGCTGAAGGAGACGGAGCTGAGCTCCGGCAGGGTGTGTTGTGGACCTGAGGAGGCGGAGCTGCGCTCCGGTGCGCTCCAGTGCGCTCCAGCCCAATTTAACCTCTGGTTGGCGTTTTAAAAGGCTGTAACAAGGATAGTTCTGCTTTGCATTCTGCTAGTAGGGCAACTGCAACATATTACCTATGACTAACATTACATTACATGTCATTTAGCTGACGCTTTTATCCAAAGTGACTTACAATTGCTATATGTCAGAGGTCTGGAGCAACTATCGAATCGAACCCTGGTCTCCCACACCAAAGGAATGTGTCATGTCCACTGCGCCATCACCACCCAATTATTACTCAATATAATATGATGTAACCATTTATAAGCTAAAATTGTCACAACAACCCAGCCAACTCCTAGAATTCATTCTGTTGCCTGCTCGGTTTTCTCTGATAACTGTGTTCGCAGATAGCTGGTGATGGCTGCTGTATTGTCTGGCTCAGGGCAGGGAACAGGAAGATAATGAACTCACACACACACACACACACACACACACACACACACACACACACACACACACACACACACACACACACACACACACACACACACACACACATACACACACACACACACTCACACAATGAGAACAGTACACTAAATAGGACAGATGATAACACAAGCAGCCAGTCTACACATAAACAGACAGTGACGTGAGCCAGCCGCCTGCCTGTGAATTCTGATTACACACAAACAGCAGAGACATAGGGTGTCCTCTAGTCCACTGGATCCCACACTTTTTCACAACAAGGACGCCTAAACTGACACAAATTAGACCACGGACCCCCATCTGATAGGAGTTTTGCTTTTAGATGTTTAGAAAGTGTATGAAACCCATTAAGGGTTTATAGTACTTTAGTACTTTAATAGTCTTACATTCTATGGATGGAATTATAGTGAAAATAAATGATTCCCCCTTTTGCTGGGGAACCCCTGGGGTTCCCCCGGACCCCCCTTTGGAACCACTGATCTAGTCTAGATGACACTAGTCTATATCGACGATGTTCCACTTTCGGGATTGTACAGGTGCTGCCGGAAATTCCACCGGATGTCCTTCTTTTTTCGGCCGGATGTCCCACACCTTCCGCTTTCTCTGTGTTGGCAGTCTAAACTCCGGTGGATTCATGAGGACTATGGCTTATTGTTCCTCAGATCTCTGCAGGGTAAATCCAGACAGCTAGCTAGACTATCTGTACAATCTGTGTTTTCTGTTGCACGACTAAAAGAAGTTCCTTCCCAAGGCTATTTTGCAGAGGCACCGTCATTGTGTCTGGCGACACCTAAGACGATTGTGATTGGTTTAAAGGAATGCCAATAAACCAGAGCACGTTTTTCTCCCATCCTTTTTGGAAGCAATATTTTGTAAAGGGGGGCGTTGAGGTGGCCTTGGGGGGCGTTTGTTTGAAAGCTAGTTTAAACCAAAGATTCACAATAATACATGTTTACACTTAAACTACTAAAAAAAAAAGTGGTCTGCAACATTAACACCTGCCAGTTTACAGCACTGCGACTGGACGAGACGGGTATCCTAACTTTTCTGTGCTTCTGTCAGCTTTGTTTGGTGCAGCTCCGTGCTGCCTTCATGGAAACGGAACGTAAGAGCATCATCTGAGCTCTGTAGCTACTAGTGAAGCTGCGTTCAGATAAGAAAATAAAAAAAGCAATCGCCGCGACGTCCTGTTGTATTCTTTAACCCCTTTTACCCTTTGTTAAGTGCCAGCTTGTTTTCCGTTGGAACAATTCGAGTTTAGATTTGAATGAAAACTAGATTTGAATTTGTTTCTAATGTTAAATTTGTAATAATAATAATAATAATTTAATAATACATTTTATTTAAATTTCATGACACCCAAGGCTACTGTTAAAGGACATTTTATAGTCATCTTAAAAAGGTTCACACCATGCAGCAGGCCTTTTGATAATAATTATAGTTTTAATGTTATATAGTCTTGGCTATTTTATTTAAAATGTCAAATTAACTTTTTTAAAAACCTGTAAATATATTTTCTATTCACATGGCTTTTTTTGATACCTGGTGTTGTTTTGTCATTCAATTTGATTTTTTGATTATTTTTGATAATAATAGTAACAACAATAATAGGCCTATATTAGAACATAATCATTAATATTCATCGGGCAATTAACATACATAATATTTGATGGGGGGGCGTTAGGGACCTGGATAATGGATAGGGGGGCGCTGGCACAAAAAAGGTTGAGAACCACTGATCTATACCCATCGAAGAGTGTACACTTGATATGGTTTTAAATGAGTACTCCAGCATTTAAGATTAAGGGATTTGCAGATGCGTGGTACTCGTCATGAACAGTAATTTGACCTTAATATTCTTACTTTCCACATGGGTCATGCCAGTCGACACACTCCCTGTTACATACCAATGATCGGACAGTGAAATTAAGCAGAAGAGCAAACATTTTATTGAGTAATATTTGTCTTGCATCTGCCTGACGGGAAAACAGCGTTTATATCAGTGTGATTTTGACCTATGGAATGCTGGGATGGATGTTTCGGGAAAACAAGGTCTTTGACTGACCTCAGCCTTCCGATCACACCAAAGTGTCAACAGAATGACACACTGATGGGAAGGGGGAAAAAGTGCAATTGACTTAATTGTAGGGCAGCTTGATTATGGAAACAAAAATCATAATTACAATTGTTTTGGTCAATATTGAAAACACGATTATTTAACACGATTACTCATTGACTTTTGGAAAGATGTTAAATTGGTTGTAGTTAAAAAATAAAATAAAAAAAACCTGAAACTGTTAAACAAATCCACAGTGAAAACACCTTGAACTATGAAATTCCCCTTAATACTTTTCCCATTGAACTTTTTGAATTCCCCTTTATATAAATAATATTCAAAATATATTCAAAATATATTTATGTTGGCTGAGTGAGTTTAGCCTTCAGCTAGACAAAATAAGAATTTGCTTGCAAAATAATGTGCAAAATAATAGTTTCTCTCGATTACATTGTTTTAGTGATGTTACACTCATTACACAGCCCTACTTCATTGGTCTCTTTCTACACGACCCACACACACACACAAAGGTCATGTTGGTACATTTCAATATCAGGTCCTTTGCATTTCCTGTATGTCATCCAGAGATCCAGACATGCTCAGAGTGTCACTCTGTCTGTTGCAGTGCGTCTGTCGATCATCTATCTCACAGTCAAATCAAAAAGGAATCCAAACATAATGTCAAACTCCCGCAAAACAGGCTCGGAGAGCAGTGAGGGCCTAAACTATGAAATTACAGTAAAATAGTCCATTATATAAAGGCTTGCTGTGACTCAGGCACACTCATCTGAGTTATAAGCCAGGAATGAATAATTGCATTGATTTCTTTCATGCAACTTATTTGAATAAAAATAAATGTATTTCAACTCAAAAATAATCAACACAAATAATGTAAGCCTATGTGTGGCGGTATTTGTTAATACTAGCTAGCTAGCTAAAGCTACAGAGGCAGCTCCAGCATTTGAGCAGATAATGAAAATGATCTACTCATGTTCAATATACGGAAATCTTGTTTGTTAAAATAGCCTAACATGACTTCTTCATGTAAATTTAAAAAATAGGACTTCTTTATGTAAAGTATATGCAAGGTTGGGGAGTATGTGACGCCCATCAATGTGTGGTCACATTATTTGGTTTAATTATGTATATTTTGAATAATTGGCATGTGTATATTTCTTTAATTTCGTGTAAATTCATTTTGTAAGCTGTATTCCAAATTTCCACCACAAGGAGGCTTCGCCTCCCAATGAGACGGCATATGGTGGCTGTAGCCGACTCTTGTCTTTAGTCTGGCACATAGACAGTATATAATGGACCAATAGACCCCGTTGCTCTGGACCAAGGGGGTAAGCTTCGCTTCAGAACTCGAACCTCCGATGGCGCCATTTTGTTGTTACAAAGCGATCACCTCCTGTTAGCATTCCACTGACCGCCATTTTTTTTTACGTCACTTGACAGCAAATAACTTTACATCTGAAGCGTTTAAAGACTTTATTTGTCCGTTGTTTATTTCTAAAGAAACACAACAATGTATAAAAGGCTCCATTACCTTGTACCTCACGTTATGGCTCCGTATATGGGCTGAAATATGTGCCACCAGAAACTGAATTTGAATCATTCATATTTGAATTTGAATTGCTAAACTTGAATAATTGTATTAAAAAACTGAATTTGAATCACATAATTTGAAATTGTATTGCTTAATTTGAATCGTTGCATTAAAAAACTGAATCTGAATAGTATAATTTGAAATTGAATTTATTCGTTTGGAAATGAAGTCCAATCAAATTTGATCCTCATTGAAAATTCAACTCTCTATATATCCTCACATTCAGTTCTCACATTTCAGATTCAGATGACCAAATTCAATTTCAAGTTACTGAGACAGACATCCGGGGAATTGGAGGATGAAGGAAGAGCAATCGAGCGCAGATTGATAGATACGAGTTCAGTCAGTGGCGCAGATACACAGTAGGCTACTCCTCTTCGGACAATCAGCACCTACGTTTTGGAGTACAGAACCTGCCATGAAACGTGTGTGTGTGTATATTTATATATATATATATATATATATATAAAATGAGTAGATGTCGCCTTGGCTACTGCTGTTCATTGGTAGGCTATGTGTCAAAAGAGCCGTGGTGTAGGCTAGCTTAATAATGTGCAGTAACAAACAAAAGAAAGAGACTAATTCATGTGTTAAGAATATTTATTATAATCCGTTGACAGATCTGAGTCCAAACAGAAACCCTTCTGAACTAAGATTTTCTGCTTCAAAGTGAAGTTTAAACAGACTGAAATGTCCAGGCTCGGCCCTCCACTATTCATTTATTTCTGCATGTAGTTATTTATTTATTTATTTAACGAGACTTAAAGTCATGTTTCGTCGTCCACAATCCGAGTCCCACCAGACTGCCTTTAGGAAACCTCTAATTTAAACTTCAGCAGGCTGTGACAGTCCGCTCAGTCCTGGTTCTGATTCTGCCGGGCTTCCCTTCCCTCCAACGGGCTCAGCAGTAGGCCTACGGCCCGAGTCTCCAGCTGCTTCGTGTCCGTTTTGGCTCCCAGGAAGCAGCCAGTGAGCTCCAGATACTGCGGCCGCTGACGGACTCTGCTGCCCCGCTCTAGTTTCTCTCCGTCCGCCGGCCGCCGACAAACGCAGTGGAACTTCCCGCCGAATACGTGTAAAATCCTATTTATCACCACTCGCATTGCAAGTCAGGATGTCAAGTGTGACGTCAAAATGTTGTGGCCAGACCGAGAGGAGAGATTGGATGACCCTTGAGGTTGATACATTTGCAGCACATTTTGTTTTTTCTTGCACATTTTGTTCAGTATTTTTTGATAATTTTGCTGTTCTGTATCTTTTTTCTGTACAAGCTTTCTTTATGTATTTGACGCAGCGGTCCCAGGTTCGACTCCGACCTGCGGCCCTTTGCTGCATGTCATTCCCCCTCTCTCTCCCCTTTCATGTCTTCAGCTGTCCTGTCCTAAAAAAATAATCTCCATTAATTCGCACCTTACTCATCTGTATATCTGTTTATATAAGGTTGTTTACTGTGAAAATACGATTGTTGTTTTATTACTATTACTATTATAACTAATTATATTCTATTTTTCCTATAGTTTATGTATATTTTTCTCCTATCTACTTGTATTTGTGTTATTCAGATGTGTGTACATTTTTCTTTTGAGCTGCTGTAGCACAGGAATTTCCCCAGTGTGGGATTAATAAAGTCTATCTTATATTATCTTATCTTAACTATCACACTTTCAGAGTACAGTGTAATTTGACAAGATGTCTTTGCATTTTGACTGTCTTGGTCTAAGCAATGATAAAGGAACCTTTTGTTTTGATGGCAATGATTTATTCATTGATGGATTTATTTACATTTGAAACAGGAGTTAATTATTTTTGATTGAGTAATCACCTTTTGCAGGTCACTGGTGTGCTGAATGTACCACGTGGTGTGAGGATTGTACTCAGAGTTTTGAAAACTGTAAGTTTGTTTCAGTAAATGTGCCAAAGCGGAAAAAACTACTGGCCCGATTTCCATGAAACTATGTGGAAGGGTGTAGCTTGGACCAAAGACGAACTCATTACACTTTGGAGTGGATCTGACTCACGGGTCAGATACACAAATTAATTACTGTATATATAGCTTTCATTAACTTGCAGTATGGCTTTGGCAAAGGTCTGCATTCTCCAAATGCCCTTCTAGTTTGTATTTGTTTTATTTTTTTCTAAAATGCATATGGAGGCACGCATTTCCCATAAAAAATATAAAAAAAGAGTGATTTATGCATGCGCAGTGCACCTGTATGACAGTGGCAGAGGAGACGCACAGCCAGGCAGGGATGTGCACAGACATTTTGGGGGGCAGGGGCTCAAGGAAACAAAAAGGCCTAATAGTTAATAAATAATTATTTATTTGAAATTTAAACAAAACATTAAATTTATTAAAACAACTCTGACAACCTTATAAATTTCTTATTTCCCGTATGCACTTGTTTAATAGATTTAATAAATACTCAGTTCACACAGATACTTTCTAGTATTCACCAGGTTAATCACAAACAGCAAAGGAACCTCTGTGCATGTTTTCTATGCTACTAGTTTCAAGTATACAGTATATTTAGAATAAGTGAACGGAAATAGTTTCACTAAGAATTTGTTTATTTTGCAAATGGCAATAAATCATTTTAATTATTGTGGTGCTATTGGAATAAATAACACTTTAAACAATCTTTTAGAAAAATGTCAACAAAAACCTTCACACTAAACTGAAAAACTGTAGCTGCAATTTTGTTAATTTTGCAAGAATAACACTTATTATTTGATGAGGAGCCTACGATCACAATGATGAAGTTACTGTTTAATGCAGGACAATTTTTCATGTTGTGTCACTGGTCAATTTAGAGATTTTGGTCTATTTTGCTTCCATGTCTTCTTTTACTGTAATGGAAATCAAACTTCCAAAATACACATTTAGATGGTATTTGTTTTAGGCTGCATCTGTAGATTTCTTCTAAATGAATCTACATATTTAAACCTAACATTTAAAGGGTAAGTTCTTTGCTGATATGTTTGAGTTATTTTGTTTATCCTGTTCACCTGTGGTTAAATAGTTAACGCCTAGTTTGCATATCAATGTGGCGATTGTGATGACGTTATTAGACACAGATTTTACCGTAGCTGTTCACCTGGAGTGTCTCCATTAAGTACAGTAGCTCCATTATGGCCATGATGCCTCAGCTAACCCTTTGCTTACTTATTACATTGGCTAGTAGCTCATGCATGTTAGCAAGTGTAGAAATGTTGGCAGTTAAAAGTTGTTGACAGTTAAAGTTGCATTGTGCTCGTTGCAAAAGTGCTGTGTGCTGTCATTGAGGAAGTGACTGTACTCCGGGTGAACTTGGATGTCAAAGTTCCCGCTCCGTTTTACAGTTTTTTTTTTTATGTAACTAAGTAAATTTTACTTAAAGTACATTTTAAATGAACTACTTATTACTTTTACTGGAGTAATTTTTCAGATTAGTAATTTCACTTGTACTTGTGTAATACATCAAAGTAGTAGCGTACTTTTACTTTTAACACAATATACCTTTACACTACATTTGGATGCTTAATACTTTTTTACTTTTATTAGACCTAAGTAAAACATTTAAAAGCCACCCACTGATTCTACTAAAGAGCTATTTTTCTGCTGAGTTTATGTAAGGGATTTTTTGTAAAAAGTGGAAGGCCCAAAGGCCAGAAAATCTGACTCCAATAATCTCTCTAAATTCTAATCCCCAGCGTATTTGTTGATGACCCAAAAGACTAGAAACCTTAAAGAATCACTGAGACGATAAAATAAAGTCAAGTACTTTTACTGAACAGTATTTTACAGTTTTTCTCCATTGGTTTGGCTCATTTCATGAAACAGAAATTACATTCTCAAAACTCTAAGATTATTTGGCAAAACAGTCTTACAGTTCAGCACAACACTATAGTTCACTTGCAAAAGCTCATATCTCTCCCAAAACTGTTTACTCATGCTTCAAAACTAAATTCCGTTCCCATATAAAGAGTCAGTGCCACCAAAATGGCAAAGATCCTTCTCAATTGCTTTGGCTCATTTCTTGAAACAGACCGGACGTTCTCAACACTCTTGGTGCTTTTGCCAAAATAACCTGGATGGTTCAGCCCAACACCATGGTTCACCTGCAAAAGCTCATATCTCTCCCAAAACAGTTGATTCATGTGTCAAAACTAAATTTCTCTCTCATTTAAATAGTCAGTGCCCTAAAAATGCGTCGTCCCTTTGGCATTGTGTAAGCACTGCAAGTCAAAATGTTTAGATGTTTTGTCACTATGGCAGAGGACCATTGAAATATCCCTCATGTCCACCTTTCAGTCTTAGCCCAGTTTTTTGTCTAGCTAACAGAATACAATTGTGTATAAAACTGAAAAAAATCAAATAGGATTTTAGGATAAGAGTAGCCTCCAAGGTTTGACATCACACATTGCACTCATACTGCCAAGGAAATTGTAACCATTTTCATTCACACACAAAGTAACTTCCCTACATCAGAGTAAAAAGAAAATATATACAGCATAACATGTGCACTGTAATAACACAAAAATAAACAAGGAAAATTATATGTAGCCTACAGTGCTGTAAATAAAGCTGGAGTTTCACAACTAACAGTTCTTCACTGGTCGCTGTCCTCACCCTCCCTCTCCTGGCCACCGTCCTCACCCTCCTGGCCATCCACACGCTGCTGTCTGTCCGGCCACAGATTCTCGTCCACATCACAGCGTATATTCTCCCTTGCCATGCAACGAGGGAAGAAACGGCGCGCATGTCGCAACCATCCCCTACGCTGATCTCCTGTAATATCCTCACACGCAGCGTCCATTGCCTGGAGCAGGGACCTCTGATCTTGAGCCCGATGCTCATACACCTCCAAGCAGAGAAAAACTCCTCAATAGGATTGAGGAAAGGAGAGTAAGGTGGTAGGAACACCATGAGCATCCTTGGATGAGTAGTGAACCAGACCCTGATGAGCTGGCCACAGTGGAAATTTACATTGTCCCATACAATGACGTATTGTGGTAATTGAGGCCCTACGAGACCTCTCTCATTTTCAGGGATCAAATCAAAATGAAGGCGGTCCAAGAAGATGAGGAGCTTCTGTGTATTGTATGGGCCAAGACTGGGGATGTGAGTGGCTACACCATTCTCAGAAATGGCAGCACACATCGTTAAATTGCCCCCTTGCTGTCCTGGGACATCCACCGTGGCCCGGTGGCCAATAATATTATGGCCACGTCTTCGGCCCTTGGCCAGGTTGAAGCCAGCTTCATCCACAAACACGAGGATGTGAGGGGTCTTGTTTCCTTCCAATGCCAGTATTCTCTACAAAAGAAAACATCAAATCAGTCATACAGAAGAGTCATACACTACAGTTACAGACAATTACATAGGAATGTTCTATGTTCTCCACAAGTTCAGTAACTGACTTACATACTGTTACCGCAGCTCTTTCACTCTATCTCTTTTGAGTTCCTCTCAGATGGTACCCTGTAAATTTGCTTCATTGTCATCTGTTGCTTCTTCAATACCCGGTCTATTGTGGAGATGCTTATAGAGTTGACATTTTGGAGTATGGCATTGTCTTGTAGGATTGCAGCGCGGATCTGTCTCAATGAGATGGCATTATTTGCAATCACCATGTTACAGATGTCTTGTTCTTGTTCGGGCAAGGTTGTCGTCCAATCCTAGACATAGAATTCAAAGGACAACACTCCATTCGTAATGTATACCTTATGTATTCCTTACAGAATGCATTACCAATATAATTGTATTGTTGTTTTACTTACAGTAACTTTACCACAATTCTAATGCATCACTGCACAGTGACTGGAATACTACTGTAAACTGTATCATCAATACTGTAGTATAACTGTAATACTGTAGACAATATTTGTATTGTCATTTTTAGTATCATAACATCCCATTGAGGTAAGATAGTACTGTAGGACACACACACACACACACACACACACACACACACACACAATGAATAGGTAAATGAGTAAATAAATTTAATATATATAATAAATAATATAATATTTCTTGCTCTATGCACAGTGTCCTGTCCTATACAACATATAATTCCATCATTGACTGACTACATACCTGTTTTCCCTGCGAAAGGTTTGGATGATGGAGCAAGGCACATTAGGCTGCACTCGGCGTCCTGCCTCCGCCATTGTGAGGCCATGGTTGATGACATGATCTATAATTGTGGCCCGAATTTCATCCGGGACAGCATGGTGTCTTCATGCTCCTCGGCCTCTTCCCCCTATTCCACCACCACGCACCCTTACTCCTCCTCCTCTTCTTCTTCTTCCTCTTCCTCGAGCAGGCAGTTGCCCTTGTTCGTTTACTTCGCCAGGTGCCTCCATGTTTAGAAATTGTACTGGTCCTGCATGGTCAAGCTCTATATATATGTTTGGCAGCATTCACAATCATGGACAGCACCTGTCAGGTAACTAAACATACTGTTTGATTGGTCATCTGAGATGTGTGAAACTCCTCCTTTGTTAGTCAAGTTCCAGTTTCACCTGACTGTCAGTTGCTTACATCAATTTATCAAATGTTCCAAGATATTCATATATGGTATTCATGGTATTATGTTCTTGACTAATTTTGACAATTGAACAGACTATTGTGCATATACAATGAAATGACGCTGACACATTTTGGAGAGAACTACCATTAGACTGAGAATCAACAATCAGTTTAGATCAACAAGACCTATTCACTTGGAAATTGTGCTAAATGTAGGCTACCTGTACTTAATCATTTGCAAAGATGTACTGAGACATTGAGACATGTACTAAGACATTTGCAATTTGATGAAATGATGAGATATTCAATTCTGTTGTGAACAACTGCCAAGTGGTTTAGAGGTTTGTCCATGTTGTTTTGAGAACGTCATTTCTGTTTGAAGAAATGAGCCAAACCAATGGAGAAAAACTGTAAGTATTTACAAACGCATGCAGGCCTACATGCGGGCTACACACTGACACCTCTTTGTTGGACTTATAGATACCAAAACTCAAGGATCGAAGACGATCTCGATCTGAGACGAAGAATTCAAGTTAAGCAAGGTTTACTGAGTCCAGCATAAAAGTTTACAGACACAATTGTGGGTTCACAAATGACACTAAGTATCCCTAGCTTCAGACAAAGGAGTCGGAGCTCAGGCTAGCAAAGTCTCTGTCAAGGTGTGAGCCTCGACCTAAACTGTCCCTCTGTTCATATTCTCTCTTCACAGGTCGGCATCGTTTTCATTTCTAGGCTGTGTGTGTGTGTGTGTGTGTGTGTGTGTGTGTGTGTGTGTGTGTGTGTCATACACAGGGTTGGGTCTTCTGTCTGGTGCAACTTCCTCTTCTTGTCCTCGTAACCTTTAAACAATTCACTTGTATGCCCTCTAAGGCCTAAACTATTCTTGTTGTATGAATTTAGGCTTAACCTTCTGTGCATCAAGAGGTCACCCGGAGTAATTTTAACCACTTCCTCAATTTGACACCACACAGCTCTTTTGCAACGAGCACACCACACTTTCTTAATAAAATATTCCTACACTAGGAACAGACTGTGCTGGAGACTCCAGTGAATAAACTACACTCTAAATACTCCTGGGTCAAAAATAACCCATTATGGGTTATTTTTTACCCAACTCCTGGGTTAAAATGGGACCAACTAATTTCTGTGTTATTTCAACCCAGAAAATTGGGTTACTCTTTTTAACCCAACTTCTGTTGACCAAATCTTTGGTTAAAATAACCCAACTTCTGGGTTGAAATAATCCAGAAATTAGTTGGTTCTGGGTCCTTTTTAACCCAGGAGATGGGTCACAAGTAACCTGACTAACTCCTCCAAAATGATATTGGAAAAAGGGATGACCCAGCACAACAACTTATTATACCAGTTTCATTTCAGCAAAGACATACAGATGGATATTATTCATTTTTACAGCTATGAAATACATGACTAAACCTCTGCATTCTCATCTGACACATCACACTCCTCTGTTATGGTGTGGTGGCCATTTCAGTAGATTTACTCACTAACATTGTTGTGGAAACACAATAAGCATGGAAACTAAATGCACACTTCCTGCATTACTTCAAATACTAAGTTACTCATCTAGTGTGCGGTGGTTTATGGGATGAGTAGTTCCTTCGCTCTGAAATGACGATATGTACATACGTTGTATCAACAGTCCCGCCCCTCCTCTGAGAGAGGGGGCGTTCTTCTTCTACGGGGGTAGAGAGGGAAGGAGGTGTTTCTTCTTCCTTTTCTTCTGAACTTCTAGCAGACTGATGTGTATGTTATAGGGGCAAGGGTTTAATATATGAACTTATTTCTTCTATTTCTTAGTTAATATATCCATGTTTAGAGGGTGTGTCACTTTATTTCTCCAACAAATACTGGTGATACTGTTTTATCATAATGTACACAACACACAAGTGTGATTGTTCATATTGTAAACTATGTTGACATGATTATATAATAACTTCATAAAATACACTGCTCCAACAAAAATATATATATATATATATATATATATATATATATATATATATATATAGAGAGAGAGAGAGAGAGAGAGAGAGAGAGAGAGAGAGAGAGACAACCCTATAACCCAGAACATGGGTTACTCTTTGACAAATAACCCAGCAACGCAAACAATCCAGGAATTGGGTCAAAATATTAGCCCTATAACCCAGAAAATGGTTACTCTCTGAAAAAATAACCCATCATTTTAACCCAACACAAATAACCCAGAAACTGGGTTGAAGAAATAACCCAGGAGTTTTTAGTGTATACAATATAATATAAACACACTAGGCTTCAGTAACATCTAGAATTGTTTTTATATGTGTCTCAATAATCACATTATGGGAGAAAGTAGATAAAGTTTAATATTGATTAATATGGATCGCAATGCTAGTTTTGTAACTGAAGAAGTTATAAATGTATACTCATAAGAACCACAGCCTTATGAGACTGTCGGTGACCAGGAACAGACAAGGATTAGAAGAAATAATAGCCCATCAGCAAGGCATTTTACCAATCTGAATTTGCAAATAGTAGGCTACAGCTAAAATGCATATTAATCATCTGACTTTGTTTTGATTTCTAATCATCTTAAATTGTAAACCAAAAACTACATCGCATAGCTCACTATCATTGGATCATTATGGATGAAACGCTGCCAGGAGAAGCCTGAAGAAAAAACTAATTATGCAGTTCATAAACTGTACAAATAAATATGTGAATATACCCAGAATTTAAAGGCAATATATAAGAATATTTGTAAACTATTTTTTCTTAGTAGAGCAACGCTGCCACCCTGTGACTAATGTGTGGCATTATAGACAGGACAGAATATTCAAAAAAATATCCATTCTTGTTTTATACAATAACAGGATTACTAAATACAAATTAGTACAAGTGGTTGTCTTTCTGATTCTTTATTATGCTGTAAAGAATTTAAAGCAAACTGGGACAGATTTGACAGATTTATGTTAATATTTCTAAGCTTGTCTGCCATCAAGTGTGATTGATGTAGAATCTGCAAGACCATACTACTCTAGTGTTAGTAATATAATGGTTCAACAGCTTATTCTGTTGATTTAATCTCTTTCTTTGATAACAACTATTTGATTTTTTTATGCCATTTTAGGCCTTTATTAGATAGGACAGCTTAGACACAAAAGGGGAGAGAGAGGGGGGGAATGACATGCAGCAAAGGGACACAGGTCGGAACCAAACCCGCTGGTTAAGGACTGAGCCTCTGTAAATGGCCGCATGCTCTACCAGGTGAGCTACCCAGGCGCCCAACAACTCTTTGATTTATGTAACATAATGGGGCATAAAATTCAACATTTATACACATTACCTGTACGTCACATTGTATATTATACATAAATAGCTATATAGACATAGCTATGACCGGTTTACCTACCTGTGATTGAGTACATTTGTTTTTTGTACTTTATTCATATTTAGTGAATATATTTCATTTACACTCTTCCCACATTGTACTGCAACTGCTGGACAACAATTTCCCTTGGCATAAAAAAGTTCTTACTTACATACTGGATGACTTAATATTTTATCTCTTTAAATATTAGAGATGTCTCTGGAGCAGTGGTTCCCAACCTTTTTTCCTTGGCGCCCCCCCTACTCATGTCTAAGAAAAGCTGAGCCCCCCCCACCCAAAACCGAAGTTGAGGTAACTCTCGAGATAGAGCCTCTCTTTCATTTTTGATACAGAGGAGTTATCAGCACTGTTTCTCCGGCATGTTTCATTCATAAAATAGTGATGCCGTGGCGGCAGGAAAATTGAGGATACAACAAGATATATAGTTTTCATACAGACTTTTGTATACATTAGATATTCTAGTGTATTATAATTTGTTTAACATGTGCAAAACATTTTTTTTTACCTCAACCTCAAACCAGATAAAGACTCGCGCCCCCCCTGTGATCTTTGCCGCCCCCCTGGGGGTGCCCGGACCCCAGGTTGGGAACCACTGCTCTGGAGCATATTGCACTCCTCTCTATACTGCCCCCTTGTGGGCCAAGTTTAAAAAGGCAAGCATGCATAAGCTTCAGTTTGCCTATAATGACTATATGCGGATAGTGTAGTGCAAGCAAACGGTTTTTTAATGCAGGAGTCAACACTTTCCAGGATCCACTGAAAAATCCTGATGGTCAAATTTGACTGATGTACAAAATTGTTGACTGAATGATTCTCAGAATGCCATCATGCTGCTGTCAAATCCTAGTTTTGGTGTTGTAGGATACCAGTCACTCCGGTGGAAACATTGGTACAAGACACTGAGGTTTCTGTTTTAAAAGACAATCATTTCATTTGAAAACACAACTTTGATTTATCCACTTTATTATTTATCTGTGAATTTCATACCTTTCCAGTTATTCAGGTCAGGCTATTATTAGTAATGACCCTGCGTAATGGCAGCTGCTCTGGAGCTGCTGAAAAACCCCTGTGATGCAATGCAATCAATTGTTGATGACACAGTCCAGAAGTTGAGCGACGTTAAATAAAGTTCCATATATGTGCATTGTTAAATTATTTAATTAAGAAAACACAGTTAAAATCAGTCTTATCAGTTTTTATTTAAAGAATTGAATAGCAAACATAGAAACAGGTACTGCTGTCAAAGAAAGGACCGCAAATTGTAAAGTAGAAAAACTATGGACTAAGCAGTTCTGGGTTAATGAGTGACTCAGCTCTCTGATGGTGGGGGCGCAGCCCTGCGCACAGCCTTTGCCAGGGCTTGTTGGATAACCGGGTACAGTTTATAACATCCCTCAATGCAGGTCCGAACCCCGGCTGCCAGAGTCTCTTCAGTCATTTCTCCATCTGACTGCAGCCCAGAAATCTGGTTGAGGCTGGGGAGGAACGCAACAGTCAGACCGCCCTGGTTACGGCTGCTGGCTGAGCTGCAGCTGTTTTCCTCCATGTAAGAAGGGTCAACCACATAAGAAGCGCCATCCTGGCGTATGGAACAACCAAGCACCAGGTCATACATTTCGATCCCTGCATCTGCGAGGGCGAGAGAAGCGCACGTGACTGCGTGGGCCAGAACTGAACCGCTGTTCTCAAGAACCATCACGTTGACCTCGATCTGAGAACGAGGATATTTGTTGAGGCACACGGCCGGCTGCAGACTCTCATGCAGCATCAGGGAGAGGTCCTTGTCCTGGCTTCCCTGAATCCAGGAGCCCCTCTCCAGGCAGGAAAATGGAGCGAAACGCATGTCAGTAGTCAACCTGGATACACAATACAGTTTTGTTAAAGTCTTCCTATATAGACACACACACACCTCGATTGATTTTTAATCGCGATTAGAAACAACTGGATTTCGATTTCCAACAACCGCAAAACAGAATAATCGAGAAAAACGATAATTCTGCAAATAACGTTTTGCAAGTAAACTCATTTTGTCTTTGGTTCTGAATGGAAAAAGAGGAAACATTGAAGATATTGAGGAAACATTGATGATACAACACCACCTCTTAACACAATAACAGGGATATGTCCCTTGGTGATCATTTATAATCAAAAGGGCATGCTATTTAATATTTGTGTTCCCAGAGAATGGTACCTACTCCAATTGGCTATAACAACAAGGCCAGGTGCCTTCATGCAATATGCCCCCAGTAAATAATGAATGAAGCCAGAAGCTTCTTTTGGCCTTCTAATATGTAATATTGATGTGGATAACTACTACTTAATTGGTCTAGTTTGCACTCATTTTTGGTATGTAAGCTCTTAGTTGTTTCTTTTTATGTTATAGTCTGTCTTTTCACATTACAATCTTGGTGTTCTCACTTAAACATGTAACTTCTGTTAAATACTTAAACTATCTATCTGAAGTTTGCTTATGAGCTAACGTTAACATTCAGCATCATAAGCTATAGGTCTAAATTTACTCATACAAGACCAAGGCTGCGATTTACTGCTTATGAATGCAGGCAGAATGTATAAGTTACGACGTCTCGCTTTAACGTGCACTTCCTGTGTTGTAGATCAATAAACAAGTCAAATAAAATAAATAAATACATTTGTCAACTCACTACATACCTTCCACATTTCATATCGGTCTCATCTTTCCGCTCTGTTTCTCTGGGTCCATAAACGCAGCACATCAACTTGGTGTTTCCAGCCTCGATGTAAGCAGAGCCTTTAGCCTGGCTCACCAGCCCGCACCGGACAAAAACAGGCCGGACGTCCACTTGATCCCGCTGCCGACCGTCCGCTCTGGGGCCTTGCGAGGGAAGAACGGTCGCGGGTTTGCACAAAAACAAAGACGGACTTTGGGACACTTCGGGGCCACGTACACGTTTGGTATCAGTCGGCATGGTGCAGTGAAACGAAGGGAACGAATTACCCAAACAGCGCGCATATGCCTGTGTAGAAGTCCAGCACAAACCTGTCCCCCGGAAACAGCAACCAGAGAGATGATTCCGTTATTGCGTCGCAGTAAAGGACATTACATCAATGATAGAAACAGCTCAAGTGCAGATGCAAATTGCAATAATAAGCAATATGATTTCATTATCATTATACGTCACAAAATCACTAGTTATTACAAAATTGGTAATGCATCTTATTTACTTGGCCAGAACCTAAACACCCAAATCAATAACTGACTAGAAATTATTATTTTAAGTGAACTTTTTTATTTAGGAACATGTTCACTACCACCTTTTTATTTTTTTTTATAAAGCAAGGCAAACTATTTAGATTGAGATGTCTTTTCAATTGCATCAGCCAGGCAGGAAAGTTGGTACCATTGGTGCTAAGATTGACAGTAGGCTTGTCCAATAGAAATGTACATTTGCCGATGTACCGGTGTGGCCCGACCAATGGGCGGCTGCCGTGAGCGTGGTCACTGGATCTGTGCTTTCCTTTTGGTCGAGCAGCGTGGGCTAACTAAAGCAGTGTGTCTGGGAGCAGTTAACTGATTCATTCTGCGAGAATAGCGACTCTTGTGAGTATTATTTTTTTCCTCAGGTGCTGTTGAAATACATTACGTTCACCATACCATTCAGTAAAGTAAGGTTTCTGTTATAATTGTGTGCTAAAATCTCTCTCTTAGCCTGTCTGGCTAACCTTTCGATTGCTAACGTCAGCTTGTCGACCTAGTGCCTCTGCCCAACACATCAGTTTAACCAGTTGATGGTATGATAATGTTGCATTCCTGCTTTTAGTTGAGCTGTTTCATAGGAATGATGTCTGACATGACTGGCACTATTTTGTGTCACTACTTTCTGTTTGCTTGTTCACAGCAGAGGTGGAAAGGGGACATGGAAGAACTGATTTTAGTTAGCAGGACAAAAAGAAATTAACCCGCTCTGTAACTTCATGTTTGACCGGATATAACTAACGTTCACTTTAGTCTCTATTTGTGGGCCTCCCCAATGGTAGAATCACTAAGCTAAGTTTTGGAGACAAGGCACAGGGCTGCTCCACTGACTGACGTGGAGTTTGTCTGTGGACTTAAAGATGTTGGTTTCAGAATGTACCACTCACAGACTGTAATGGTCACAAATACGAACCAACCAAAAATGTGTTGATCCTTTATTGTATCCTTATGTTCATACTCAAAAGTGCACAATTTCCTTGTTGTTACTGTATTCTCTTGTTTTCAGTTATTACACCCTATTTTATGTCTCACCCTTTGTGAAGTCTCATCTTTGTCATGATATGCCCCTTTTTTATGTTTTTTACAACACTAGTTTTTTAACAGTCTGTGTTTCGTAGAGGGGAGACTTTCCATCGCCATCACCTTGATGTCTCCATTTTCTCTGGTTGCCAACGGGGTGGTTCCATAGTCAGAATGGGGAGGGTGGCTGTTTACGGTTCGCTTGCTGGCCCTAGAGAGCTGAGGGCACCACCTGTGTGGTTTTCTTTGCCAGCTAGTGTACAAATAAGTCCACTAATCAGAATTCTACTGTGCTGCCTTTTAATTATACTTTTAATTAACTATTGATACTGTATTTATGGCTTACATTTTGCTCAATGCAAAAGCCCCATAGATACTTCATGGCAGCTGAAAGTGTTAAACACTACTAAAGCTTCACCAGACCAAACTACACTAAGTATTACACTCTGTATATCCTATGTGAGCATTGTAACCATGGCAACAATGGGTGTCCTGAATGCATTCAAGCCTTAAGGCTGTTTGGGTGCATTTAGGATTAAAATGTTGAGCACAAAGAACCCAACAAAAGCTGAATCATCCTTAATTTGAGTGATTTAGTGATGACATACTGCAATAATACAAACAATGCTATGTTGTAACTTGTAAGTAACCAATCCAGATCAAGATTTGTGAAAGACCTAGTTCCAAGTATTTGGGGTTTAGGGGTCCTCCCTCAAGAAAAAACAAACAAATGCAATTACACATCATTTTGGACCATTTTTATTGTCATATCTGTGTCTAAAAAGTTGGAAAAGCTAGAGCAGATACAAAATAAATAACACCCTTAGGTGGTTCTGTGGGTTTTGGATTGTTGGTTGTATAGATACAAGACATTCGTAGATGTCACCTTGGGTATTGGGGAAAATACAATTAGCTTTTTTTTCTTCCTATTTTGACTTGTTTGAAACACTGAACGATTAATCTGAATAATAATTGACAGATTAGGCCTAACTCATAATGGAAATATGAAATTGAAATTGAAAGTATGGAGACAAGTAATTATTGGTTTGTAACTCACTATAATGTAATTGTATGCAGAAACAAAAATCTTGGAGCCAACCTTGGAGCAATTGGCTGTTTTGCAGAAAAGGCTAAGTTGGTTTAACTGGTTGCAACTGGTGCTATTGCCTTCTGGTGCCTCTGACACACCGAAGCGACGCCGACTTGAGAGTATGTTCTGCACGTGCGCGAGACGTAATACGTCTCCATAGCAGCAGGCGGCGCTAATCTGTATTGTCGCCCAAAAAATGAAAACCGGCAGCTGATTGGACAAATGCTTCACGTGGGTCTGGCTGCTCCCGGATTTTACAACCTGGCATAATAGCGGCTTCGTTCGGAGTACGATCTCGTATTTTACGAAGATAGTTCACCACTGACCTCACCAGACCGTCCGACGGCCAATTATCGGGTTGCTGTGTCAGGGTCTTAACCAGAGCGATTTCACAGCAGACTCACTGTGAAAATGTAATAATTGTTTCACAGAAATGGGAGACAAGCAGTTTAATAGTTTCATTGTAAACCTTGTTAGAAAGCCCAGGAGAGTTATCACACATTTTACAAAAAACAAATGTATTCTCTTATATATGGTGAGATGTACAGTCACGTCTTGGAACGTTCAGGTGCCATGGAAAAGAACACCAACTCACTCAGCTCCTCGGAAAAGGCTTTTACAACTTTTTAATCAAGAAGTAAAACCGCTAATTTGATCCCACCAATTAATGTGTCTTCCTTTGTTGCCCTATATATGAGTTCAGCTGTTGGGAGCATGTTCAGACCAGAGATTCTATTACCATGCTGTTAGCAGTACTAGTAATTTACATACAAATGTTTATGTTGTCACTGTGGAACACAGTCAGGGACCCAGAACAATTTATTTAGACAGAGCTAAAGTAAAAAGGGAGCTGCCTATTTAAACATGCTTCATGGTTACAGTATTAATTTTTTTTGTGTATTTTTGTTCAGACAGCTGATTCAGAATGGACTCCTCTTTGAGTGCTGCTCAAATCCGCGAGAAGTTCATTGACTTCTTCCGTCGCTATGAGCACAAGTATGTCCACTCGTCATCCACCATCCCACTGGACGACCCCACGCTGCTTTTCGCCAATGCTGGCATGAACCAGGTACATCATCCATGCGTCTCCACGTTGTTCTCAAATATCGGTGCCTCTATATTTCAGGATGGTTCATTTATACGTACCGACTGATTCACAACATTTTGACTCCGTGCTAAGATGAGGAGATTATTGTAGCAAACTTTCAATAATACCCCACTCACAAATTTGCTCCTTATATCCCTTCCTTTTAGTTTAAGCCCATCTTCCTCAACACCCTCGACCCGTCCCACCCTATGGCCAAGCTGCGTCGTGCCGCCAACACCCAAAAGTGTATCCGTGCAGGAGGCAAACACAACGACCTGGATGATGTGGGTAAAGATGTCTACCACCACACCTTCTTCGAGATGCTCGGGTCCTGGTCCTTTGGTGACTACTTTAAGGTATTACACTGTCATACTCTGCAGTCACTTTTTGTCACCAACCCGACTGAAATTGGATATATCAGCAGATAGTGATTTATTTATTTTTTAAATTGTGACCAAGATACTAAGCGAGACATTTTGCAGTTGAAAAATCTACTTCTCAGTGCGCTCTGTTTCTAAATGACCTCAAACCTAGTTTGGCATTTCTGTACTCCAATTTCTTGCAACTTATTGGCCAATATGTACACCTATACTTGTACTAATATATCTGCCACAAGCTAATATAGACCAATGTGTCAGTCTGTCAGAATTATTGGTCTAGCTCTACTTACAAGTTGATCTGCTGCAGTGGCCTTCATTTTGACATGGAGGAAAGTGGTAAGCTACAGTATATACAGAATAATTTTTTCCTCTTCTTACTCTTCTGTCTTGTTATCCTTTCTGTCTTGTCTCTTTCTTCCCTCTGCTTATTCTGCATCTTCCCACCTCCCCCTGCAGCAACTGGCCTGTAAGATGGCCTTGGAGCTGCTGACCCAGGAGTTTGGTATTCCCATAGACCGTCTGTACGTCACCTACTTCGGGGGTGACGCTGAAGCAGGCCTGGAGCCCGACCTGGAGTGCAAACAGATCTGGATCGACCTAGGGTGAGCCTAGCGTGAGAATGAGATGTATTGGTGAACGCATCAGATGAAGGCATTTGCTTTAGAGCATCTCTGAGCAACTTTTAATAATCACAGCCCACTGTGAATTATTTTTCTCCCCATGCATTAGCTCCTAGGATTTTCTCATAGCTCACACCTCAACAATAGCCTACACAATTGTCTCTCTCTCTTCTCTCCATTTCTCTACCTCCCTGTCTCAAATCATATCTCATTGTTGCGTTTTGTCATGTACATGAATACATTTTTACCATTGGTGTTTCAATAGTGCAGTTATCTACCATTTATATATCAGTTATATACCATGTATTTATTCAAAACTTTCAGTTGACATTTTTCCCACTTTTCTTTGCTAGGCTTGTTTCACTTTTTACTCCCTTCAGCATCTCTGTTCACATAAAATCTTACACAAAATTGCTGGTCCTGCTAAAGCAGCTTCAACAGAGGAGGGCAAGTCTATAAAATGCATGCAAAGATATTTTTACGTCGTTGCTTTGCCTTTTCTGATTTTTCAGAAAGAGATTTACCTCACAATTATCAGTGCAGACGTATATGTATTTTATTTATCTTTATCATATACCATTTATATCTTTCTTCATTTTGTGACTGCTATCTAATGGCATTTTAATAAGCAGGCAGTTTAGGACAGTCATGAAGTATCAGAAGCTGAACATTCACATCGAGTACGACTCAAATAAATTATTGCACAAAAAAGGCACCCACATGAAAGAAAAATAATCATTTGTTTTGCTTATCGAGGTTTTCACACTTTGCACATATGTCCTAGTTGTCACAAAACTTCATTTTTTACCTATTAACAGAAGCGATTTAATAAAATCCTCTCTGTGTTCTCTCAGAATGGAGGAGGCTCGCATCCTGCCAGGCAGTATGAAGGATAACTTCTGGGAGATGGGAGACACCGGCCCCTGCGGTCCCTGCAGTGAGATGCACTTTGACCGCATTGGAGGGAGGGACGCCTCTCACCTGGTGAACATGGACGATCCCAATGTCCTGGAGATCTGGAACCTGGTGTTCATCCAGTTCAACAGGTAACCGGCTCACAGACGGACAATGATCAGAGCATGTTAAAAGATAGGTACCTCATGATTTACCTCACGATTATCAGTGCAGACAGACTGTATTGTACGGTGGCCCTGAGGGCTCAACACACTGCAAATTACAAATAGACACAACAAATGAAGAAAGATCTTCACCAGTTTGAATGCCCATCATTTAGAAAAAGTGCTGCAAATAGAGAAACGCGCTGCAAGAAGCTCACAACAACGCAAACGTTTTCACGGGACACAAAAGTGATGCACACAGTTGGTTGACTATCCATGAAATGGTTTTTAGTAGTCAGGGTTGTTTTTGGCTTATTTTTCACCTTGTGATGATTCAGATATTATTGCAGAATATTTGCGATTACCTAGCATTAGCCTTTTGCTTATTATTATGATACTAGTGCAGGGCCCCGTTTGGAGCGCGTACCTGTTTGGAACAGGCCGATTGCTTGGTTCCCAGTATTTTTTTCCGCAAGTTTATCTAACTTTGAGCGCGGTTCATTCAGGCGTGGCTCGGCTGCGGCTCATTAAGAGATTTGCGTGTCCACTTTATCGTCCAGCCAACACACATCCAGGTAGCCATGTGACCCTGGCGGAGGAAGGTGGGAGCCTGGCTCAGCCTGCCAGCCAGCGGCTTCCCCAGCCTCTTCTCTTAAACCACATGCACAGGTTGTCAAATTGGCGAAAATGTTCCTTCATTTGCTTGTGTTTTGTCTATTTGCATGTGTTTTTTTCTTAATTTGTAGTCCAACAGTAGTAAAGGCACCGACCTTTGTATTGATATGTGGACCAGAATAAATAAAGTGGCTCATAATCTTTTTTTTTTTTAGACCACATAGTTCACAGGTTTTGTGGTCAAGCTGATGCAGTTATTCACACATCAAATATTAGTTTATTTACATATATTTTATAATTTGTGGGATAAATGTTAAATCTTTCTGGTTCTTTGCTTTTGTTTTCACCTTCACGCTAACACCTCATGGCTGTGTGGTAATATCTGTCTGTTTCAGGCAAGGCTTGTAACCAGTTTAGTGGGTTATATAAAAAACATTTAACTGATCACAAGCTTTGTGACAGCAACACACCCAAACATAAACCTAACCAGGAATTTAGGTCAGGTGGTGCAACACCTTTCATTATCATCTGTTTTGTCCAATATAAAGTGCAGCTACTGAATTAGATGTACACACCCTCACTCCACACCTCTACGCTTTATTCTATTGTAAGTGCAGTCAAAACAAAATAAAAGTATGTTACTTGGCCCTAGGGCTGTCCCAAACGATTTTTCGATTAGTCGACTAATCTAACGATACATTTTTCAATAAGCGATTATTTTCCCATTGCTCAATTTTTAACAGTTTACACAAACCAAACTCTATTTATTAAAATTGTTTAACACTGCACTGTTCAAGTAAAATTAATTTGTAGTGCAACCTGAAGCCAGATGTAGGCTATCAATCCAACCACAAAATAAAGTCACTTTCAGGAGGAATACAAAAATAAAAACTTAAAGTCAGCAGAGCAGGTGCAAAAGAGTAGCCTGTACTGGCTTTTTTTTAACAGTAGTAGGTAAAATAATGAATAAGCTCTTGTTTAACATCCAAGCTCTTCTCCCTTTTAATCTTACAGAAAAAAAAGTGCAATTTTAGCAACATATGAAATCCGATGTATCAAATAAATCCAACATAAGGCAAGTTGCAGAGTGTCTGATATAACGGTCAGTAATCGATTGGGTCACTGCTGACTGACAGTGTTTGATGATGCTTAAGTTAAGTCATGGCGGGGCATTAAAACAAATCAACGGACTAACGTACCGTTGGGCTACTACTGGGAACACTTTCCATGTCACTATGTTGATAATCGCACACGTTTTCAGTGCACGTTGTACCCGGCCCGACACATAACTGGAATTATGAGCCCAGGCCGACCATTTTTTAATACGTGGGCCGTTATAACTGACGTTATAAAGGACTTGTGAGATTTCTGAAACAATCCGGCCTGGTTGCGCAATTATCGAAGACAGTGCTACAGATGGGGGAGACACAATTTTAGCCCAGTTTACCTCACACTCAAGTCAGAGCGGGACATATATCCAGTAGGGATGGGCATTCGATTACATTTTCTTAGTCGATCGTCGGGAGAATTAACGATCGACAATCGATTTAATCATTAATATTTTGATATTAAAATTCATTATTTATTTAACTTTTTATAAATTATTTATTATAATAATTATTTATAAATTAAATTAATTTTTACTTCGAGACAAGAAGAACACCTTATGGACTGTAGGTTATAGATTATAGATATATGCGCTGCGGTGAGGTGCTCTGAAGCAGCAGAACCTGCAGCTGCGAGTCCGCGTTCTTAAAGAGAGACCCTCGTTTGTTCCAAAATAATAAATAAAAAGAATCATGTTAAATAATAACTTAACCAAAAACATAATAATACTTGGATCTAACGGGTTTTGTCAAAATGTGGCTAACTCAAAACTATCCAAGACACGGACAAAGCCTAATAACAAAATAACCAGTAGGCTAACTCACATTCAACTTCTGCACCAGTCTACTGATTTTTGTTGAGAAAGATAAGCATGTTGACATAATCTGGGGTCAGACACGCCCACTACCTGGAGACCGTCAGTCCAGCTGCCGAAAACATCCGCGTTGCCGGGACCCACAGGTACCTCCGCGCTAACTTGGCCAGCCCGGGGAACCTTATTCCGTTCTTCGTAGTGAGTTTCTACCAGTCTGGTGATGGTACGTCGTGACGAAATGTGATATGCTGGTTCTATTATCCATGTCAATGAACTTGCAGATCCCTTGGGTAATTTTCTCTGCTCGTTGTGCATCGCAGCTCCTCCATGCTAACGCCGAGTTTATGCTAGGTTGAGACTGAGAGCAGGGTGCACCGCGGCCGCCACCGACCTTAACCATGGTCGGATGCACTTCGTTTAGTGGTAGGCTACATCGTTTTAGTCGTGGCTGTGTTGTACTTATACACGGCATCTCAGTGTTTGCAGTGAACTAAGTAGTGTTTTTTTTTTATCAAAATGGTCCCAGGCCACACTTGGCCATGTCCTCTTCATGATTACTTTTGAAATCGAAACGGAAACTCGCAGCCAGGTAACGGAGTATGGAGTCAACTATTGCCCCCAGGTGGTAAAATGTTTAATTGCTGCCACACTGTGCAATTGGTTTAATTGCTTCAAGATTCACACTACGCAACACAACCAGCATTAGTTTAATCAATACCAAATTAACGTGATCGGCGAAATTCTTAATAATCAATTATCGATCGTCGAGTAATCATGCCCATCCCTAATACCCAGAGCTACGGGAGAAGCTGGAGAGGCATAGCTTTCTCCTCACCCTATTAGGCTAATAAAGTAATGATTAAAAAAAACATAAATGAAGGGCCCGGCCCGAGGATAGTGGCGGGACATATTGGCCAGAGCCGGCCCGTGGGTCAAGCTCGGTTATTTATAGATTTCTACGAGTGACGCGTCGACGGAAATGATTTGTGTCGACGCCGACGAATCGTCCCAGCCCTACTTGGCCCAGTAAACTCATAATCTGGTTTGATGTGAATGGAACAAAACTGTATGATCCTCCTTTTAACAAATGCACACAGTAAGAAAAACCTGTGTGCTTTCACATTATGAGACTGCCTCTCTCAAAGTGCATGCTCGTATACTGATCAGTGAATCCGTGTTTGTAACTGTTTCTCGTTCCATCCTGCTTAGGGAGTCCGAGACTGTGCTAAAGCCACTGCCTAAGAAGAGCATCGACACAGGGATGGGCCTGGAGCGCCTGGTGTCCGTACTGCAGAACAAGATGTCCAACTATGACACTGACCTCTTCATCCCGTACTTTGAAGCTATTCAGAAGGTACTGAAAATGCCCCAGATTTGTGTAACTGAATGGAAAGGGGTGTAAAAAAAAAACTTGTTAAAGTGTCTTACACTTGCCGTCAATTAGATCCACCAAACAGCACATATGTAAAAAGAAAATGCGTCCCTTTTAAAGCTAGTTTGGCTTTTTCTCCCATTAATTCCTTCTTCCAAAACAGTGAAAGAACACTAGGGGCAAATGCCAAGAGTTGAGTTTTCATTAAAATAAAATTATGACTGGCGTGTTAAATGCATGCCAAATTAATCAAAGCACAAAAGGCCAAATTGCCTCTTAAGTTACCATATGACCGGTTCCTTTTTGAAATGGAGTCCGGTGCAGTGCTCACTCCACAGAAAACGCACCAGAGCTACATTCCATCACTTCCAGCGAACTTCAATGAGAACAGTGAGGGCAGAACAGCATCACTGATGTGTTTTTAAAGGTATAACATGCAGTGCTTTCCTAAAATAAAAAACATGTAAAGACTAATGCAAAAGTAATCCCTCTCCATCATCACTTTTAACCCCCTATGAGTGTGTGGGGTGGTGTCTGTATCTGCAAAGAACCTGCCCTTTGCCTGGAGTTTCTGTTTTCTTTTTATATTGGAGAGTCGGAACCATGTCGGGACGTTTCTGGGCATCAACGAGACAATCGGCGCTTACCCACTGCTAGTACCTGCTCTGCTCGGTTCGACTCTGCCGTGGTGCCCCGTTCTCCTTTTTCCATTGCAGATTGAGGCGAGCGTGGCTGGTCGTCATAGCGACGCCGCAGGAAACTGCCGTGACCAAACGCGACACGCACAGAACGTCGAAGGTGTGTTGTTGTTCCCACAGCCAGAAGCTGGAGGCAGCTGGCTAAACTATTTAGAAGTGGCGGGTTTGTTTGCTAGCAATGATGACGCAGTGATTAGTGACAATTCTCGCCGACCAATCAGTAGTCTGCAGGTTTTCACGTCACCTTTTGGTATCGCCTCAGCTTGCTTGGAACCTCGACAGAGGTGATACTAAAAAAAAAGTACTTGTTAGCTAGTACCAGGTACTTTTTTTTATAATAGAAAAACAAAAAAGGCAAGTAGAGTCGAGCTAATACCATGTAATGGAAAAACGCCATTTGAGCCCACGTGGATGTGTAACCCCCATCCATTAGCAACGTTCTCATTTCCAAACGCTGTTTGCCCCTCGCGTCTCATATCGAAACACGAATTTAACTAGTTCAAACGCATCACCCGACCACTCATTTACCGCGCAACCCGGAGCGCAAGCCCGAGCCTGTGTAAAATGATAGAAATTAAGACCGAACCTGTCAGGTTCGGGCAACGATCTTCAGCTCTACAATGCGGCACCTTCCCGCAGAGGTGTGTTTGTATTTATTTGTGCGTATGGGCTTATTTGTGCTTCTTTTAACATACGGTAATTGCGGCAAGACAAAGAGAAGGAAAGAGCATTTTATTCCTCTAATTCACTGCTTTGTTTGGCGCTCCCTCTCTTCATTCACTCTCTAGCTCGCTCGACCACTGCTGCGCCCTCTCTCTCTCTCTGGCTGTTGCGGAAGGAGGGGCCAACTTTGAACACAATGTGTTTCCGTCAGCACGTTAGCGTGCCGTTCACGACCGAGCCTGTTTGTACCTGGTAGGCTAATGACAACGTTACCTTCACTTCAGCTGTTCAACTGACACAGACACTTGTCTCAGTCATGTACTCACAGCGGTGCACTGCAGAATGAATGAAGGGACAACACTTGAATAGATATTTTATTTTTTGGGGGTTCCCTTTGTATTCGTCCCCAACCGCTTGGTTCAGGACGTTCGGTATGCGACATTGGTTCGGTATGACCTGTGACGTTAACGTAACGTGAAGTTAAAAAAAAAACATAAATAAATCTGTCCTCTCGCTTTAGCTCTCTGGCTTTCTTGGTCGCTCTGGTAATGGAAAAGGATACAGCACAGTAAACAATAAACAAAGTGGCCACAATTGGAACACAACAACAGAGAGGACAATGGAAGTCCATGATCTATAAATAAATAAATAAATAAGGCGTATTTTGCATAATTGGTACTGTTAAATAAGATCCAGTTGAAACATTTGGAACATGACGGGTGGTGCTGATGAAGGGCTGTGGGTGTACAGTATATCAGAACAAAAGCTACTGAACTCCTGATCTAATACGCCGTTTAAACATGGTTTGTGTTTGTTTCAGGGTACAGGCGCTCGACCTTACACCGGTAAAGTAGGTGGCGAGGATACTGACGGTATTGACATGGCCTACCGTGTGCTGGCTGACCACGCCCGCACCATCACCATCGCCCTATCAGATGGCGGCCGGCCTGATAACACAGGAAGAGGGTGAGACAGGAACATTGCAGAGCAAAAAGGAATGACAAAAAAACCATAGATTGTGTGTTAGCACAACACAATGCTGATACTGCAAAACTACACAAGATTTCAGACAGCGTGGCTATAAATGCTTTGTTTTGCAGTGCATTTTTTGTACTTTATTGTAATGTTTTGTTGTTTCCATCATGTTTTAGTTACGTGTTGAGGAGGATCCTGCGTCGCGCAGTCCGTTACTCTCACGAGAAGCTGGGGGCTCAGAGAGGCTTTTTTGCCTCTCTGGTGGATGTGGTGGTTGATTCCCTGGTGAGATTTTCTTTCTTCACTTTCTTTTCATTCTAGCCACAATGGTCTATATGTGACACATATCAACTTGAGAGGAGTGGACTTTTTAAACTGGTGATAGCCTCAGTAGGGGTTTTCCATAACTGTTAAAATGGATAAAAGTTTAGTGCAGGTATGTCCAGAACCGCTGAGGTTAACATTAATATAAGATTAAAAAGTACTGTGTGCTGGTTATAGCGGAGCTAGGCAGTTTTCTGGAAAAGCCCCCCAAAAAAGCCAGCATTTGACAAAACGGCCCCCTGCAGCTCTCTCCTCTCTGTCCACCTCCCTTCATACAGCAACATGAACGAGTACTAGTCATTCATTTTAACCCCGATGCCGTTATAAAGCGGCATTTCTTCGTGTGTTTCTTTGTAAAGCCCTTTGAAATGACAGACTGTTATTCAAGGCTCTAGCTAGCTACATAGGCATGTAGACATGACTTTTTGTATGGGCACTAAGGCTGAGCAATAACATAACATAACATATTTTTTGTTTTAAAATCTTCTGTTCTCCAAATTAAGGATATTAAGCAAACGTGTAATTAAAACCTGTCAAAAGAGTAAAGAGTTTTATTTTATTTTTTTTTAAGACTTCTAAAGGGTTTCATGTTGTGTGTGTGTGTGTAACAGTGGAACACAGTTCATTGCATGAAATGCTAATAGTAACTTCTAACATCCAGTTCCTAACTGATGCTGTAAATAGGTGACCTCCTCTCTGTGATCCCTCGCTTTTCCCTTCTCTTCTTCTATCTCATCTCCATCCCTCTCTCGCCCCATCTTCTTTCACTCTCATTCTCCAGGGCAACGCCTTCCCGGAGTTGAAGAAAGACCCCGAAGTAGTGAAGGACATTATTAATGAGGAGGAGGTGCAGTTCCTGAAAACCCTCAGTAGGGGGCGTCGTATCCTTGATAGGAAGATCATGAGTTTGGGAGACAGCAAGACCATTCCAGGTGAGACTCCGTTACAGAGAAGCGCTTGTGTGCGCACACGTTACGTGTCATATGTTTTAGAGGAAAGAGCTTAGATTTATTGTAATTGTGAAAATGTGTTAAAACTGCTTCAAAAAAATCTGTTAACAGAAAGTAGGCCTGCACGATTCAGGGAAAAACACGAATCACGATTTTTTAGCTTAGAATTGATATCACGATTCTCTGCCACGATTTTTTTTCTCATAAAGTGTAATGTTTATTGCACACATGAACCATGACAAAACAAAACAAATTGGCAGTACCAAACATTGATTTTTTTTTTTGGCACCTATAGCACATTGCACATCACCACAAGCCTGTAAACATAGAGGCTTCAATGAATAAAGAAAATAAAGTACATACTGGCCATTTAAGTACAGTAGGCTACCAAAAATAGTGACATATAACACATTGAACAAAATATGGCCCTGATACAGGCTCTATCTGAACTCCTTGAACATGTCTTTACATAATTAAAACATGTTAATGTCAATGTCAAATGCTTTCAATGAATTAATTGAAGGCGATTTAACTGAAAGTGATTTCAAAGTTAAATTGTGAATGGGTGAGTCGAGATCGCGATTTTTAGAACGATTTATCGTGCAGGCCTAATAGAAATCATCATTTTAAAAAGTTCTCTCAATCATTCTCTTTTTGTCCTTCCATACCTTATATCTCTCCTCTTTGCTCTTTCTTACTATTCCCTCACTCCATTGTTTTTTTATTTATTTATTTAATTTAAATTCAATCACAATGCGTTTCTTGGCATTATGGATCGTTCTCGCTTCCTTCATTCATCCATCTTTTTGAGCTTGCATGATGTCTCAAATCGTTATTGTTGAATATAAAAAATAAAAAAAACTCAGATTGGCTGAAGGAAAAGGGACTACAATTAGAAATAAAATAAGCCGTTTCTTTCCCCTCTCCGTTTGCACGTCCAGGTGACACAGCATGGCTGTTGTATGACACATACGGCTTCCCTCTGGACCTGACCTCCCTCATCGCAGAGGAGAAAGGCATGGTGGTGGACATCGCTGCCTTCGAAGAGGAGAAAAAGGCAGCACAGGTGAGGAGACGGAAGGAGGAGTGGAGGGAAGTGAAGGAAACCTTCTGTGTTAAATGATTGTTTGAATTTGGCCTTGACCGCTCTGTAAAGGGACACTCCCCTGAGCAGTGTTTTGTGTCCACTACCGTGGGAACATATTTAGCCTCGTGTCAGCGTTCTCCAGTATTGCACAGTAAGTCATAATCACGAGCTGTGCACCTGCTGTTTAAATGAACCCTCATTTACTTCACAGCGCTGTGCTAATCCCTTGTTGTTTGATTTTGCAAAAAGATTGATTTCTTTTCTAGTTTACTGCAGCCTCAGACTGCTCTCACACTGCTGTCCAACACATGAGTGAACTAATGTCTGTGCACATACTGGCACCGCAGCTCAGCTCCCTACCAGATGGGGAGTTTGACACACTATGCCTTTTTCTATATTTCCTTCTTATCCTGTCATGTACACTGGGTTTATTACAGCAAATATGATACCATAGCCTTGTAGTAAGTCCAAACATTATAAGCTTTACAAAGATAGGATGTGTTCCAGGGCGGTTGTGCATTAGATTGTACCTAATAATAAAATAAACTTGTAAATCCACAGTGAACACGAGTGAGAGAGACCAAGTGTTTGTGAAAGTACACCCACTTTTATTCATAATGCATATAGGCTGGAGTATTGTTGCCTCGTATGCACTTTTAAAACCCGAGCAGATAAATGGATATGAATGCATTTTAAGGAAGTCAGCAAATTCCGATTTTGTTGACTAGATTGAGTCAAGTTTAGAGTGCAATGAGAAAGATATGCTCTGAGCCCCATGTTAAAATGTCCCCTTTATCCAGTCACACAATAAATTGCAGATTAGTTAAACCAAACCTATAATTTGCTTTTGTTATCGATAATACAGCAAATTTCACCTTTTCAATAAATTTATTTAAAAGGTTTTTAAGTTTGATTCTAAAGGTAAAGCCTAGTCTTCCCCCCTCACCAATCTCTGCTTACTTACAAGGGCACCATTGCTGCATTCAGGGCTTACCACAGATTGATTTAAAGTAATACGATCACACTAGAGCATCAATTCCCCCTCATCCCAAAATAGATAAGCAGTGTATCAAGACCATATTCCAGCGCTGACGCAGCACTGCGGACATAGGTGTGGTACTGCGAGACTAGAGTCCATCCTGTGGTGTGTTTAAGTGTTAAGTGTTGTAGATGTTGTGATTTATAACTGAACAACTGTGTGTGTAGTTAAAGTCCCAGGGTAAGGGCGCAGGAGACGTGGACCACATCATGTTGGACATCTACGCCATCGAAGAGCTAAGAAACAAGAACATACCCGCCACAGATGACTCTTCCAAATACAGTTACACCTCTGAGGAAAACGGCAACTACAGTTAGTGTTTGGCATTCTCACAAATAGTGCTCATATTATGCTTTTTGGCTTTTTCCCTTTCCTTTATTGTGTTATATTTGTGCATGTAATAGGTTTGCAAAGTGAAAAAGCCCAAAGTCCACCCCAAAGGGACTTACCATCTCCAACAGAAAACACTGTTCACCAACTGCTCCAAACAGCTCTACTGTAGTCCAGCCTTTACTTCAGAGACAAACGTGGTCACTTTGTAACACACATTATAATGCTCGCCTAGCTGCTAGCGTGGTACACCCATATACCCTGCTTCTGACTGGCTAGTAGTCCTTACCTAGGTACTGCGCATGTGCAACTCCCAACAAAGATGCCTCACTCTGTAGCTAAAACGGAGGGCTCAACACACAGGGTGAAAAGAGGAGCTGTGTGCAGTACAACAAAAATATGGTGTTTCTTGAAAATTAAACCATGTAAACCTATTCTGGTACAACGTCGAAATACAATTATAAACCTGAAAATGAGCATAATATGAGCACTTCAAGTTTAGTTGGACAGGTGTATTTACAGAACATTTCTCGCACTAACTCTTAACGTGTGTGTGTGTGTGTGTGTGTGTGTGTGTGTGTGTGTGTGTGTGTGTGTGTGTGTGTGTGTGTGTGTGTGTGTGTGTGTGTGTGTGTGTGTGTGTGTGTGTGTGTGTCTAGAGTTTGAGCAGGCCTCAGCCACAGTGCTGGCCCTGCGCTGCGACCGCGCCTTCTGCGATGAAGTGACCACGGGTCAGGAGTGCGGTGTGCTGCTGGACCAGACATCCTTCTACGCCGAGCAGGGCGGACAGACATTTGACGAGGGCTACATGGTTCGAGAGGACGACAGCACAGAGGATGTAAGTGCAGCAACAACAACAAAAAAACTAGGATGAAAAACAACATGGAAGCATGTGCTTCTCAGTGGTTTGTAATGAGCTCCACTGATGCTGTTTGAGATTGTTTTATAAAAACATCTTAAGGTTTGAGGTATTAAAAAGAAGCCCTCATTAGAGTCATTTTCAGAGTCTGTGTGTTGCTTTTTTCCCAAACTACATAGTGGTCATGTTGCAGATAAAAACTAAAATCCATGTTTTTTTTTTTTTTTTTTTTTTTTTATATATCTTTTTGCTAGTACAAAATACACACACAATCCATCAGGTTAGTTAGAAGGCTGGCTAACAAGCTGGATTTGAAATTTTTCGCTTGTTTTCTAATGTTTTTTTTTCCAGAACATAAACCTAACATCTGTCACATCGTCTTTCTTCATTTCTTTGCAGCGGATGGAGTTCACGGTGAAGAATACGCAGGTTCGAGGAGGTTACGTTCTCCATCTGGGGACGGTCTATGGCAGTCTGAAGGTTGGAGACCGCGTTACCTTGCGTGTAGATGAGGTAAGAATAGAATAATACATATGCAGGATTTGAAATGTATTTAACTATATAATCAAGATACACACATGATATTTTTCGTTATCGTGGCATGAAAATAAGTTTATGACACATTTTCAGGATCTGTTTCGGAGCTCTGTCTGTTTTATGCCTCTAGGTGAAGCCCTGACTTGTTTATTGGACGTACACGTATGTCTGTTCATATTCTCTTTCCAGGCTCGACGTAGGCCCATCATGAGCAACCACACCGCCACACACATCTTGAACTTCGCCCTGCGGGGGGTTTTGGGGGAGGCAGACCAAAGGGGCTCCCTGGTCGCCCCTGACCGCCTGCGCTTTGACTTCACTGCTAAAGGTGCCCTGAGCACGGGGGAGGTCCGCCAGACTGAGGAGATCGCTTGTACCATGATAAAAGAAGCCAAGGTCGGTGGGGGAATACACATTTAAATAAACACACACCAGATAGTAGTTTTATCTATATATCATAATATTTCCCATATTATGCTCATTTTCAGGTCCATAATTGTATTTTAAGGTCTTACCAGAATAGGTTTAATTTTCAAAAAACACCATATTTTTGTTGTACTGCACAGCTCTCTCTCACTGCTGCAGATCCTCTTTTCGCCTGGTCTCTGTTTCAGCTACAGAGTGAGACCTCTTTTCTTCTTCTTCTTCTTCTGTACTATCTTTGATTGCACTTGCACATGCGCAGTAGCTCAGATATAGATCATGTCAGCTAGCTAGCTCCATAGACAGTAAAAGAAAGGCTGTTTCTCCGACTTCGGTCAGTTACAAGGCAGGATTAGCTGGGAGACTTCTAAACGAGGGCGCACATGTAAGTAGTTCTTTTGTAGATTAAGGTGAACTTGTGTGTGTTGTAGAGTGCTTTGCTATTGAGAACGAGGTAGCATGCTAGCGTTAGCATTAGCGTTAGCATGCTAACGCTACAAGCTAACGGTTGCAGTTAGCCAGCTCGTTTCGGCTTGTGACGTCACAAGCTGTGCTGATTTTAAACAGCTCACCCGGAGACTGAAGGACACGTTCAGAAACCGTATCTCACTCAAAACAGCATGGATGGATTTTCTTTCAAACTTTGTATGCGTGTGGAAGCACCAGAGACACAAAATAACACCCCAAATCCCAGAAAGTGTTTTTCATAATATGGGCACTTTAATGTCTTCTGCTGATGAGATTAGAGAGGGTTTGTACCAACCTTTGACCCTGATTTAAGTTTCACATGGTCTTGCCTTTGCCGTAATAATAATAATAATAATAATGAATGTTATTCATTAAACCACCAGTTGACAGTGCTTTCTCTCTCCAGCCGGTGTATGCCATGGAAGCCCCACTAGCAAAAGCCAAGGCTATTCAGGGTCTGCGTGCCGTGTTCGATGAGACCTACCCCGACCCTGTCCGAGTCGTGTCTATCGGTATCCCCGTTGAGCAGCTGCTGGAGAGCCCCGACAGTACTGCTGGTTCTCTCACCTCCATTGAGTTTTGTGGTGGAACGTGAGTATGATGCTTTATTTCACTTCTCTTGCATTTCTGCTCGTGACAGAGGATGCAAGCCAGCCCGTCACGGTGCACGTTTAGTCAGCATCTTAGTCCACTTTACTTCACGTCATTACTGACATAAATAGCTGGCAACAAACCTTATGTAGAGAACCTGTTTACAACTTGTTTTCAAGTGATCTTGGTTTAAGAATGTAGCATTTCTAATCCCAATTGTCAGCTGCGACAATCGAATAAGAAGTCGGTTTGCGTATTAACTTGTTTTACAAAAAGAGAACCTCATTGCCACGGTGATCATAGCATGACCACCTGGATAATGGACTACTTAACATCAAGGCTGCAGTTTGTCAAGCTGGGGAAGTGTGTTTCTGGGTCGCTAAAATGCAGTACGGGGGCTCCACAGGGGACGGTTCTGGCTCCGTTTCTGTTCACTTTGTATACATCTGACTTTAAGTACAACTCTGAGTCCTGCCACATTCAGAAGTACTCTGATGATACGGCTGTTGTGGCATGTGTGTGAAGTGGAGTGTGTTGTGTGTGAGCTGCTGGACACTCCAATTTCCCCACGGGGATGAATAAAGTATCTTCTCTCTCTCTCTCTCTCTCTCTCTCTCTCTCTCTCTCTCTCTCTCTCTCTCTCTCTCTCTCTCTAGCTATCCATATATATAGTGCATCTATCTAAAATAATCTTTTTCATTTTGTTAATGTTGCGTGTTATGTTCGCCAACAAGCTTTTTTTCAGCACAGACGTCACTAAACCCTAACTGTAGTGATATCAACATGCAATACCACTGACAAAAAGACAAACTAAAATGTAGTTTTACAAATATAAACTTCACCAAAAACTCTTTATTTCTGTCACCTTCCACCTTCTTTTCCCCTCTCTTTGTCACTCACTCACTCACTGTGTTGAATGTCAAAAAGTGCCATGACTTCGCGAGTGATGACGTCCTGTCACTGTTCCAGTTGCTCACCCTAAAGGGGAGAGAGAGCGGATGACAGTTCGCTTGAGTTCAGTAGAGCACACGGCTCTGCGGAGTCGTGTAATTGCGACAGCTGAAGGAGCGGCGGTGCGCGGTGTACATAGCCAAAACCCTGTTGTGCGTCTGCGGCAGAAATCTGGCCGCCACGGTAAAATCAACATAGAGAAAACACATATTTTTGCATGCTCCTCGGTGCAGATTGGCTCTCATAACGGGTCGGGTGGGTTTGAACGCAGTCAGGAGGACTGCAATCTTAATCAGTCATCTTGTGTTTTTCATCAGATTATGTGAATTAAGTTTGACAAAAGTGAAGTGGTTTTAGCGAGAAAAGATGAGGATGATAAACTGATATGATAAAATGGGACATTTTGACACACGACCAATGCTAAATTACAGTAAAAAGCTGATCAAATGAGCAGTGGTTTTAAGAAAGAAAGCATTTTGACTAAAAGTAATGACCTAAGGTTGATTAAAATGTAATGACTTTGACTAAAACGTTTTGAGTTTGATTAAAATCCCTAAAATTTAGAAGCATTTTTGTATTAAGACTAAATCTAAAATAGCTGCCAAAATGAACACGGCTAGTGCATTAAGAATAAAAAAATTTAATTAAGAATGATTATGAAACTTTTGATAAACTGAATCTTGGTAATTCTATCAGCAGCTAAATTCTATAATGCTGGAGAATAAAACAAAGCAGAACTCCTGCTGAAGTAGCAGAACGAAAACACACGGCAGGATGGAAAATCTAAACCTGTTAGCACTTTTGTAAGATGAGCTCTGCTCTGTGTTCACCGTTAACGGGGCACGTCCCGAGTTGGAGAAGAAGAGTTATCTCTGACTAAATGTCTGCATCTGCATGAAGCCGGTGCCCAGTGGCAGTGTGTAAAGTGGAAACCATTAATTGGATTTGTGGGTTTCTTTACGGTGAGACGGCTGTGTCCCTGTGCAGACAAAGGCCTGGAACATTTTGTAGAGCTCACTCCAGCGATTAAACCCGCTGCACTGACTTTTACAGTGTCTGCCCCCCGGCTGTAAAATTCACCTGAATGCCAAGACATCTCCACTCTTGCATAGATTATAGCAAGACTTTTCATTTCGTTTGATTACTGTCAAAATGATTTCCAGGCTGTATTTTATGTGCATTCGTGTTGAAAATGACCCCGCATGTATAACGTTGGTTCTGATTCAAGCACTTTTTTAACCCTCCTGTTGTCCTTGGGTCAAATTTGACCCATATTCGAAACGTTTCTATATCCAAAATTTGGGTTTCTTTCAACCAAATTGTCAAAAAAATAACGTGGATAGTTCCATACAACCATTACTCTTCACAAGTAAAATGAAGGCAGTGTTTCCTTTTAGGATTCTTTTTAGCAGTGGGGGCAGGTCTGTCTGAACAACAACCCCCCCCCTCAACACAACAGTATGTGGAGTTACCATGACTACATTTTTTTTGTACAGCCCTATTTCTGATACTGTGGTGGCAGGAATTTTGCCATGGTGGGCCGCCACTACAAAATCAACATAGAGGAATCACTGGAAGGATCAGCTCAGTACTTTCATTGAGTTTGGGCGTTTTATTCAATTTTATAGCATTTGGAGAAAAAGAAATAAGAGTGACAAAATTGTCAGAAATGGCTTCAAAAACGTGGGGGAAAAAACAGCAGCAAAACCTTTTTTAAAGAAGCGCAGGAAAAATGTGACAAAAACATCGGTAAGAAGTGATAAAAAACTTTGGGGGAACGCGACAGAAGTGTCGAAAAAGACGACCACAACTTTGGAAAAAGTCAATTTTGGCCAAGAAAAATCCAACGTTGCACAGTCGACGGGAAGACCACACAAGGGTAAAATTGCATACCACCGTGCCGCTTCAGGCTTTAAAACACTCCACTTTAGTAAACTGTTGTTGTGCTTCTGGATGGCGTCCGTGATGTTGTTTAAATCGGCAGCCACTCCATAGAATCGCTGGTTCCCGCTGCTGCTGTAATGTTGTAATGTTTTTTCTCTTCTGTTGGTGTTCCTCCTTTCTCCTCACGGCATCTCCTTCTCGTCTGCCTCCCACAGTTGTGTATTTCTGTCGCTAATGTGCCGTTGGTTTCTCTTATCTGCAGCCATCTGCAGAACTCGGGTCACGCCGCGCCGTTTGTCATCGTCTCAGAGGAGGCCATCGCTAAGGGCATCCGCCGCATTGTTGCTGTGACAGGAACAGAGGCCCAGAAGGTCAGCGCACACGCACACACACACACACACACACACACACACACACACACACACACACACACACACACACACACACACACACACACACACACACACACACTTGCTCCCAGCATTATGTATCCACCCACACTTGCATAGAAAAGAGTTGGGTTTAGCCAACATTTTAAAGGAGGTGGATTTAATATTCCGACAGTGTATGTCTGTCTAAAATGAAATGATTACTTGTTGTGGCGGGTTGATGGTCAAAAAGTCTCAAATGATTTTCTTGCCCCTCGAAACAGAAGAACCTAACTGTATGAAAATGTATCTCCGACTGAGGCCTTTTTTTTTTTTTTTTGGGTCCCTGGTAGAGGACGGATACCCGAACCGAGTCCCGACGGGCCGGGTTCGGACAGATATTTAGAAATGATGTTCGGGTCGGGCTCGGTCACATCAGTGCGATAAGGCGTTGAACATTTTAAGTTTAAAAAAGCTTATTATGTAGGTTGCGTGCCTGTGTTAATGTGCGCTTGTTGCCCCGTGTGCGCTGATGCGCTCATCTGTTGACATTTCCGAATGCCTTCCTACAAACGTACATGTGTCATTTCAGTCAGGAGAGACTTGTTTGCAGATATGCAAAAGGTTTTAATGTACAACAGCATGTAGTGTACAGTGTATTGGAGATTGGACTCTATCGTTATTAATACATTTAAAGGAACACGCCGACTTATTGGGAATTTAGCTTATTCTCCATAACCCCCAGAGTTAGACAAGTCAATACATATCCTTCTCATCTCCGTGCGTGCTGTAACGCTGTCTGACGGCTCCAGCGGCATCAGGCCAGCACAGAACATGCAGGTGAATGGTTCCAGTAATCCTACAGCTCCGAATAAGTGACAAAATAACGCCAACATGTTCCTATTTACATGTTGTGATTTATAGAGTGACAGCGTGTACAAAAAACAACGTAACATGAGACACAGCCGTCTTCTAACTGTAAACAAACCGGGAACTATATTCTCAGGCGGAAGAATATAGTACTTGGGCGGAGTGATATGCTCGCAGCAAGCCTGTCTGAGAATATAGTTCCCGGTTTGTTTACTGTTAGAAGATGGCTGTGTCTCATGTTACGTTGTTTTTTGTACACGCTGACTTAAAAAATCACAACATGTAAATAGGAACATGTTGGTGTTATTTTGTCACTTTTGTCACAATTTGGAGCAGTAGGCTCGTTGGAACCAGTTACCTGCAGGATCTATGCTAGGCTAAGCTAATGCTGGAACCGTCAGACAGCGTCACAGCACGCACGGAGATGAGAAGGGTATGTATCGACTTGTCTTACTCTGGGGGTCGGAGCGACAGCCGGAGAAACCCCTAGGACGGGAGGCGGAAGGGAGGAGGAGGAGGAGGGACGACGTCGTCCTGAAATGACAGCTGATAGCACAGGGAGAGAAGCTGCTTTTTAAAACCGTGACGTAACGCTGTGATTGGCCCTATGGGATCCTTGGCCGTTCCTGATTGGATTATCAGAAGGTGAACGCCTCCAGCGCTGATTCGCTTTAGGAGGGACTGATTACTTGTTAGGTCTTCCTGAAAGAATTTGCGCTGAGCTACATTAGTATGAGAAAAAAAAAAAGAGATTTTAACTGGTTCGGGAATAAATACCTTAATGCCTGTCGGGCTCGGTTACTGCTCTGTCGGACGCGGGCCGGGCTCGGACAGAAAAATGCGTCCCAATCCGCTCTCTAGTCCCTGGCGAGAAAACACACCCCAGTGATGAAACCTTAATGAAGCTTGTTTTTGACTTGTGGTGAACTTGGAGCTAGAAAGGAGCACTTAGCATTTCCCCCCCTCTCCCCAGGCCCCGAGGACAAATTCATCTTTACTATTTTTAGACATCAATGGCTGTTTGATGCTCCTCTTCTTCTTTTTTTCTTCCGTCTTGCTTTCACCACTCTGCTTCTTTTTCTTCCTTCCTCATCTCTCCCTCTACTTTTTGCTTGTTGCAGACCTGCCAACCTTGAGAAACTTTTTTGAGTAGCAACTTACTGATTTATTGTCGCAGTTCTGGTTCATGAACACGGCGGCATGCACGCGGAATAAATGTGCCATTAAATGTCAAATCTGTATACATTTTAAACCCTAGAAAATAATTATGTTCAAGTAGGCTACTTGAATTAAATAAAACATTTTATTTAAATTATTGGTCATATTTAATACAATTAATTGGATCATAATATAATCCAATAAAATATATTACACTGCATAATGAGCACTTTTACTTTTGGTACTTAGTATATTTTGATAATACTTTTGTACTATTACATAGGGAAAATGTTGAATGCAGGACTTGTAACTGACAAGTAATTTGTAACTCTACAACACTGTTTTTTCTACGTTTACTGCAATACATGATCTGAGTAAGTCTTCCATCTCTGGAAATCACCATGAATAGTCGTGCATGAACACCTGCAGCAGTGTTTAACACTGGAAACACACAGCTTAGTTCAGCGTTTCCTTGCAGCTCTGCTACAGTAGCAGCGAACCTTTAACGTTACCTGCCGGTCAAATCGTCTCTTAACAGTCCGCTCACAGTGAAGTCCTGCACGGATCAATAGGTGTTGGAGTCCGGCGGCTGCTCGCTCTGTTTGTTATAAGACACACACCGAGCAGATTGATGCGCTCACAGAGCCAATCTTTGCAGATGTCACCGCTCGGTGTTTGGCTAGCTAATAAGCCGTTAGCCTGTTAGCTTGAGCTTTGTCTGAAGGCGCCGAGCGGCCAGCCAAGGTCCGACAGACACCGACACATTCCGCACATCCTCCGCTCAGTTTAACCGCTAACTCCCCGGTACCGAGGGGTATTGCACAAAACCAAGATAAGGGATTAAGCCGGGATATTCAGGTTATCCTGGATGAATTTAGCTTTGACTTGGTTGCACAAAAGCAGGTTGAATTAAACCCAGCCAAGTAACCATGGAGATTTATTCCTTGCAGCTAGCCTGGTCCAGAGCAGGCTAACAGGCAGGCTAAGATTAATCCTGGAGTCTGATGTGTTAAATCAGCTGACGCTCTGATCCGAAATAAACGTGTTTAACAGTTATTCCGTTATCTTCTGAATGTGTTCTGCTTCATTTTATTAACATGCATTACTTGTCACTATTGCTGTCACGAGTTTGATTTAAATCCTACTACTGCAGTTGTTGAGATGGTAATGGTAAAAAGTGGGACGAGGAAATGGGCTTTTCCTCCGCTGCTGTCCCCGTGAAATGTGCCCCGTGCAACGCGGGGAGGCGGGGGGAGGCGGGGAGATCCTCCCACACCGTGCAGCGGACTCTAAAAGCGGACTTTTTGCATCAATAACGACGACAATGGCACCTGATCAAATGTCCTTTTTTACCAAATGGGAGTGAGAATATGTTGGAATGCCACAAGGCTTCTTAATCATTTTATTTTGGGGCTGTCATTGTCATCTTGGGAGTGAGAAAAAAACATGAATAATAACCGGCTAGATTGTTTTACAGATATGCTTACAGTGTGTATTGAAGTCACTTCTTTTTCTAGTTTTTGTCCAGTCAAGCTTGTTCTGTATGAACATTAATTGTAGAAAGATATTTAGAATTAGACATAGCTTATGGAGATCTGTGCATATAGTTGTAAAACATATTGTCGCATTTTTAATAAGCTTTGAAATTAAGCCTAGTCCTTATAAATTTCCCAGGAACAAGAATTATTTCTATTTATTTATATAGTGCTTTACAGGCTACTCAAAGACACATTACACTAAAACCAGCACATTTAGCGCATAAAAACAGATACAGCAATAAAACCAACACATAAAACAAGCATATTAAAGCAATTAAAACGTGGAGTGACTAATAGGCCTAAATTAATTCATTTCACAATTTCGCCTTTCTACATCAAATCCGTTTACCTTTGCAAGCACCGTCCTCCCTTGGAGAAACCCTTAGTTTACCAAACTAAACGGGAATGAGGGAGGAATATATTCACATGCATTTGATACTTTCGTTTTACTCATTGACATATAGACGGGTTTCCGGTTTACAAACATTACAGGGTGCGTGCGCATACCAGGGGCAGAAAGGCAGATTGGTGAGCTGGTCCGATAATGCAAACGCATTTTTGTCTCAGTGCACATTGTCTTAGTCCCTTCATTTCGTCATGGCATTTATATAACACATACTCTATGGTCTTACAAAGCTAACGTTTTTGACCGATTACAATTTAATCATTTTTTGGGAGCTGGAGAGCTCTCGTTATGAGAAGCTAGCTATAGCTCTGTTGCCATTCATTCCAATGGGGAAACATCGCGGCTAGAATGTCGACATGCATTCCGGTGGCGTATTCCTTTAAGCTTTCTTTGTTTGTATATAACTGCTGACTCAATATAACATTATTTTAGTTGGATCTGTTTGTCGGTCTTTAATTTTGCAGTGTTACTGTGATATATATGTATGGCTATAATTATCATTTTAGGCTAATGTAATAGCCCGTGTTAGCAGCAGGGTTACGCCTGAGTGTACCCTTATGGTTGGTTTATGTCTTAAAATAATGGCCAGGATTTCTGGGAAAAGGTACGATATGTTAGTTTCAAAACATCACTGTAGGTTGATTGTTTTTCGCAGCAGAGGTTGATTGTGGGCGAGAGGGCGATAACACTGTCTTGGTTAGCTTGCCGAAGCTCTACTGCCACTGTCTCGGCAACGTTAGCTAATGTCCGCTAGCTAATGTAGGCTAACTATAGCCAGTTAGCTTTGTATGTAACGTAACAAAAACCCACCCATCTCAGAGGAGCGAAGCTTAATATTTCATTCAATAAAGTTATGTACAAAAGGAGCACTAACGCCACACGTCCTATGTTGGCAACGTGGACGCAGATATAGTAAACTCCGAAGGAAGTCGTAATATTTACCTAGTAGGCTAGGCTAACACTGTTGCGCTCGGCTAACGTTAGCAAAACATCGGCGTAGCTTTAGCTAGCTGTCTAAACTTGTCTCGAGTCCGGACTCGAGTACCACAGCCCTGACAGGTAGATATCACTTAGCTGAACAACCACAAGCTGCAACTTTTCTGATTGATACAATGGGAGCCTGACTCTTGCATATGACCCCAATCTGCCCCTCTTATGGCTTGAAGCCATAACCTCCGCCGGTTTTTGGCAAAAGCATGCTTCCCCCCTAGGTATGTTAAACATCAGGCACCCATCACTGGCTCTGTTTGTACAATTAACTACACAACAACTCCTTGGCATTTTGACTTACGCTATGCCGCTACTAGCTAGCTAGCTACACAAAACACGTCTTCTTTCTGCCCCCGGGTTGCGTGCGCAAGCAGTGATGACGTTGCCGAGAAACCCATGTATATAAAAGGTTTTACTATCTGACGGTGTGATTGGTCAAACTCTTCTTCAGTTTTTTTTTTCAGCATGCTCGTGGCTGCTACGCTGTTTTAGCCATAAGTTTTAGCTTCCTACTATCATCAAGAGTACTGAGACGGCTACTGCACGTCAACGAGTGAACTCAAAGCAGTCACCTGATTTTTTTGCTTAGTTTAAAGTGACAAATCGTATCACTGTATTTTGATGTCAAAATGCGTATCTACTACGCAAAAATGCGTAAAGGTTGGCAGGTCTGTTGTTGCCCTTGTCTGGCTCCTGCCCACTGCTCACGCCTCTGTGTGTCCCATCCATCAGGCCCAGAGGAAGGCCGATTCCCTGCTCCAGTCTTTGTCCCAGCTGGGGGACAAGGTGAAGCAGCAGACAGCCCCGAACAAGGACATTCAGAAAGACATCGCCGACATGACAGAGGTAAATGGCATATGTGGGCTCCAAAGAGTCCAGAACAACTCTGTGCTGTGGTGTCAACAACATGGCCGTCCTTTCTGCAGTTGATAGGCACAGCAGTGATCTCCCAGTGGAGGAAGGACGAGATGAGGGAATCCCTAAAGGGACTGAAGAAGACCATGGATGACTTGGACCGCAACTACAAGGCTGACATCCAGAAGAGAGTCCTGGAAAAGACCAAGGAGGTGATAGAAGGCAGCCCCAACCAGCCGCTGCTTGTCATGGAGATGGAGACCGGAGCCTCCGCTAAGGTGAGAGGCAGCACGGGATTTTAAACAACCTCCAAAATTATGGAAATTAATTTGTGTTCAAGTGCTCATATTATGCTCATTTTCAGGGTTAATAATGATATTTTAGAGGTATGTTTACATGGTTTAAACCTTTGTGTTGACTTTGGGTCAAATTGACCCGTTCTCAATTTTTGTTTTATATCAGAAAATATGGGACATAGAAATAAGCGCTGAAAATGTGTAGACGAAAATTTTTACAATTGAAAACGTTAGAAAAAGCAAAAATAAACTGAAAAAAGGCGGCAAAAGTCGGCAAAAGGTCGACAGGAAGACAACTTAATTAAATAAAAAAACTCTTTTCACCCTGTGTGTTGAGCTCTCTGTTTTAGCTACAGAGTGAGGCATCTCACTGTTCTTTGTTGGGAGTCGCACATGTGCAGTACCTAGGTAAGGACTACTAGCCAGTCAGAAGCAGAGTATGAGGGCGTACCACGCTAGCAGCTAGGCGAGCATTATAACGTGTGTTACAAAGTGACCACGTTTGTCTCTGAAGTAAAGGCTGGACTACAATAGAGCTGTTTGGAGCAGTTGGTGAACAGTGTTTTCTGTTGGAGATGGTAAGTCCCTTTGGGGTGGACTTTGGGCTTTTTCACTTTGTAAACCTATAACGTGCACAAAAAATATATATAACACAATAAAGGAAAGGGAAAAAGCCAAACCGCATAATGTAAGCACTTTAAGCAATTTCTACCTATTTTATTTTTTTTTAATTGACTTATCGGCCTTGTAAAAGAAGACCCTACACACACATACGAGAAGAAATCTATAATCCAAGCCCCAAGACTTCCTCAGCACACCATACAAAAATAAATGAAAAGTACAAACAGTATTAAAATCCAGTTTATCTCTGCAGTATTGCATATTTTCTCAGGGCAGTCTCTGAGCTCATTGCGTTATTGCCATGGGACCAAATCAGCTTTGTGGCCCATTAGTTCTGACCCAGAGACAACACCAGTGCTGAGTAGGAGACTTTTTCTCTCTTTCTTCCCTCCTTGTTTCTATTCTTCCACTCCTTCTCTCTTTGACTTTTTTCTTTCTTTTTTTTTTTTTTTTTTTTCCCTCATCCTCTCGCAGGCACTGAACGAGTCACTGAAGCTGCTGAAGTCCCAATCTCCTCAGACCGCCGCGATGCTCTTCGCTGTAGACCCAGACGCCGGCAAGATCACCTGCCTGTGTCAAGTCCCACAGGTAACACGCCCGATCATTGCTGGCAGCCACTCAGTGCCACATCTGAAACAGATTGAACCCTAATCACCCTTCCTCTCTTCAGGATGTGGCCAACCGAGGTCTGAAGGCCAGCGAGTGGGTTCAGGAGCTGTGCCCCCTGCTGGACGGTAAAGGAGGCGGCAAGGACATGTCGGCCCAGGCCACGGGCAAGAACACCCAGGGCCTGCAGGAGGCGCTGCAGATGGCCAACCGGTTTGCACAGCTTAAACTGGGAGAGAACTAACGGGGGTCTGTGTGAGAGGAGGTTGCAAACATAGGTCGTAGTTTGGTAGCGGAAATAAGGTCGAGTCCTGAGTCTTAACTGAGTTAGAAATCACCAAACATCCTCCTTTCCTTCGTCCATTTCCTCTACTCTTTTCTTCTCCCTTCGGCTCACATAAAGATTAGAAAACGAGCGACATTTCCGGGCTTCTCGCTCACTATGTTGACAGAATGACCAGTGACTCTCAGCCTCGGTAACTGAGCCACTCATATTTATTGAGACTATGATTGCTGACTTGCTCCAGTAAAAAAAAAATCATCTCTGTGGAAATAGCTTGAATATATATATGAAGATCCCGTCATGCAGCTGAGTAAAAGAGGACTGCAGATGATTTGAGAAATTTTATTTGTGTTTTCACTTTATTTTTGGCATGCTTGTGACAGAGGAAAGGGGATGTACGATTGATCAATTTAGCCTCCGACAAGTACTGTACAGATCAGATGAAGTACCAAAACCATCCTGCCTCTGTGTTTGTTTCCTCTAACTGTAGCCATGTTTATTTAAATACAAGCCCTTTCCTGCTTAACCAAGGCTGCTTTAAACGGCATCAACTTCAACTTTTGGTTTCCCGTACCTCTTAAGCTCCGCCTTTGGAAAGAAAAGTGAAAAGTCAGCCCAACTCTTAAATGATTTAGGTACTTTTTGTCCTTTTTAGTTTTCTGAAGGTTTTTGATCTGATCTCTGGCCAGCGGCTCCGTCCGTCTGTGTGAGCGAAAGCCTGAGCTCTCTTCTGTGATTGGTTGGTCTTGCTGTACATGCACTAGCTGTATCGTAGTCTTTTTTTTTTTTTTTTTTTTTTTTGAATAACAAGCCATTGCAAGAAGTCAACGGGTTTAATAAGGTGAAAAGAATAATTCATTAACTGCATAAAATGATCATGAACGTGTCCAATAATCTGTGTAACTTCATTTCGCTAACATTAAATATCGATAGAATGCAGAAAATGTCTTTTATCATTGTAGCTATTCCATGTCAGAGAAGTGTCACGTTATGGGAATGAAAAATAAATATGACTGGTAAATGCCACACGTCTACCTTGTTCATTTTTGAATGTGCATTAGATTTGTATCGGTGATTAATTGCAAAGGACAGTACAGACTCTGTTTACTCTGAACTTCAAGTGTTTGTTTCTGATCAATTACACCGAAAGGTTAGACAGATCATTAGATGTGGATCACTGAACAAAAATGATTGCGTTACAAATTCATTAGCAAGTAAAAAGCATTTATTAATAATGGTTTAAAGAGCGAATATTGTGTACTTTGTTCAGGCCTGAAATTGCCCCTACAGTGGCAGAATTAGTGAATTATTCTTGATTTGCACTAAGA